>NC_138511.1:31615112-31757612 GCF_964252035.2 Podarcis erhardii
GAATGTGGGTGGCTACATGCCATCTTTGAAATTCTGTTGGACTTCAGGTTCCACCATCGCTGACTCTGGGCCATGATGTCAGGGTCTGATGGGAGTTGGAATCCAACAGCACTGGGAGGTTCCCCATTCCTGACCTAGAGTCAGGTACAGAGCAACAGATAGCACCCATAGCCCTTGAATCAAGACTGCAGAGTACATAAGGCCAGCCAAGTTCTTCTGGCACCTAAAGCAGAAGGTGGAGTGCCCCCTACCTTCTCGGCAGTGAAAATGCAAGAATAAATTAAATAGCTGATCCTTTGTTTCCCTTTCATGACACCCCAAATCAGCTGCCTGGGGCTCTACATAATGCTAAATCTGGTCCTAGAATTGTCAGTTGAACGGTAGAGTTTTCTCTAAAGACGTATCATTCGTTTCAACAATTTAGATGCTGCTTCTACTGCAGTATCCAAGCAATGATATAGAGGCTTAGTTTAGGAAAGTGGTTTTCTGCCTTTGTTGTTTTAGGGAATCCATGGTTCTCCAGAAGCTTAACCAATGCTCTTGGGTGGGAAGACCAGTGTTGGTGACCAAGCTTTCACCAAAAGAAGTTTCCCCCCTACCATTATTAATATAACCTGCAAGCTGGACTGTCCCACAAGTAGCGTTCATGAGTTCTCCTCGGGCAGAACAGTGCTACAGCAATTCTTGTGACAGTTTAAGGCTCAGACATGTGACACCATGCCAGGTTATAACAGAGAAGAGAACAGGTAAAAAGGTGCACCCAATGGAACAACAGCTTTCTTGCTAAGAGCAGTCTACTTCAGGAGGCCCCAAAGCCATGACCCTACAGATTTTGCTGACCTTGACCATTTGCCATGCTTTCTGGGGCTGATGGAGGGCTACAGGTTAGTCATCTCTGGACTAGATTGATAAACAGCAGTGGTGACCATCTCAGTCTTGGACACAGTGCCATATATAAACTTCCAATTGCACAATTCCCAGTTCATTCAGGGCTATGGCAAGGCCAATGGCCAGCTCCTCCAGGTTGCTCGGCCTACTGTGTCATGCACACATTGCATGCATGCAACATTCTAGCCGCTACGCCAGGGGTCGGCAACGTGCGGCCCATGGGCCAGAAGTGACCCACAGAGGCCGTTTAACTGGCCCATGAGCTGCCCCAGAACCAAGCCGCCCGCTCGAGAGTCCCAGCGCGTTGTGCTAAACTGGTGCAGTGTGGCGCAGGGAGTTGCTTCCACAACACCAGAAATTGTGTCTGTGTGGGACGGATCCGGCCCAGGCAAGGCAAACCTTGCCAACCCCTGCACTAGACTACACTGGCTCTTCATGAAACCCAAGGTGGTATCCATGTACCCATCCAGGTACTGATCATCCCTTGCTCTCAGGAACCGGAGTCAGGAGCAAGTCAACATTAAATCACACTGCGTCAGTGAAGTTAACTGTTTATTCAAGGAAACATGGTTGACTCAGTAGTCCAGGACTAGTGAGCACAGCAACTCGTCCTGGTAGATCTTGCCACAATAGTGGGGACCACAGGTCCCCGCCTTCCCACAGTTGGCTAAATCGTCTCCTCCTCCTCCTCCTCCTCCTCCTCCTCCTCCTCCTCCTCCTCCAGGTCCTTCCCAAGCAATCTGAGACTTTGTTGCCATGTCTGTCTTTGCTCTGCCCTCTTATGGTTCTGGGAGACCAGGGGGAGAAGAGTTGGTCACAGGAGGGGTGGGAGACCACCTGGCTTCTTCAGCAGCCTGTCTTATCTTTGCCTCTTGGCTACCCTCTTCTCTAGCCTCTGCTTCTACCTCTGCTTCTGGACTGCTCTGTCACAGACTCCTCCTGCTCACTAAAGCGTGTTACCTCTTCACTTTCTGACACCTCCTCCTCCCAGTCTTCTCCTTCTTCTCCCTCTGACCACTCATTGTCATCCCACCACCAATCCTCTTGCTCAGAACCTTTTTTCCCTTGCAGGTTCCCTATATGGTGCCTCCCACCACTTTTCTGCATCCAGCCAGTTCCTGACACTTGTTTGCTTAGCTTGCTCATCAAGGTGGTGGAATCAGTTCATATTGATGTGCTTGGGGACAAAGCCTGTTTTAAAATTACAGGTTTTGTTGGAATGTAGGAACCTCCTTGATGAATCAGAGATTCACGGCCCACCTGGTCCGACACCCGGTTGTCAACATCAGCCAGTATGAAGTCACTAAGAAGCCACACTCCTCCATTGTCTCCTGAGACAGACAGATGCCAACTGTACCAAGTGCTATAAATGGTTGATGTGAATGTGGCCTAATAGTCATTGATAGACCTGACCTACATTTCTGGTTATCTCTACCCGACTAAATTGGGCTTAAACCCGTAACCTTCATATACGTAGCCAGCAAGGATATTGCTCACTTTAATGGCTCACACTTGCTTGGAAGAGTGTGCGTACCTAGATGTACTATCTTCTTCCTAGAAGAAGACCAGGGAGAAGAGTCGGTGGAGGAAGATTGGAAGAAATTTAAAGACTATTTACAGAAACATTGTAAAAATTAATGAATGTTAGAAGGATCTTGGAATGAAGTTATGTGGTTTTAGCAGAAATGTTATAAGGGTTTAGGAAAAAAATAGACTGTTAATTGGTGAAAGGAGGGAAAGTAAAGTTACATCATATTGAGATAAATTACAGAATAAAAATTGGAAAAGATGGAAAGGATAAGATCCACCCTCTATTGTGTGGGCAGGTAATCCCTCCCCTTACCTGGCCTGGTTTCCCTGGCAACTCTTCCCCCAGGTGGGATTGGACAACTCACTGGGGTAGGCGGGGACCTCCAGGTATCCCACCTGAGGGAAGGCAAAGCCTATGCTGATGGGGCCACTCCAGATCCAGGGCTGCACGCGTCCAAGCAAAAGGCGCCCCCCGTTTTAAGTGGGGAGTGGTCATTGCTGAAATAGTTAACCGAATTAGAATACAAAAAAGGGAGGTGTGAGGAGGTCAAGGAAACAAGCAAATGAAAGATAAGTTATGGGAAGATTGGTTGTGGTTTTTTCCCTTTCTTCTTTTTTCCTTATTGTGATGTGTTGTTTTGTTTTTGTTTAATATGGTGTTTTTACTTTTGCTTTTTGTAACCCTTAAATTTTTAAATAAATATTATTTTTTAAAAAAACATCTTCTTCCTAAATCCTTTTTTGTGGGGTGTGGCTGAAAGCATATTCTAGGACTGAGGTTTGGCAAAGATGAAAGTTTTCAGCTGATCTTGAGTCATCCCAATGAGCTATTTTGGGATTCCTCTGGAGCAAGCAATTCTGCATTGAAACATAATACCAAATGCCTCCTATTCCAGTACTCTGAAATGACAGGGGAATGCTTTGGGGATAATGTGGAGCAAAGAAAGGAAATCCAACATACGCTCAACGCTTATTCGTTAACTAGTGAAACACTCCTGAAATGAAACACAATGTGATTATAAAGGTAGGCTGAAGTTGTGGTGGCCACTGCATATTTCTCATTGACCCTTCACTTATAGGCCTTGTGGAGCCTGACATGCTTAGTTTGTTGGTTGCTGCACAGGCAAATTGTTCTGAGATGAGAATGGGCATTGGATTCATGGAAGCTGATTTCACAAAATGCCTTCCTAAAGCACAAGAAAGTTGTGATATCCTTGCAGCTGCCAGGACCAAGGGCATTTGTGGGTGCTTTCCTCATGGTGTCTCACAGCCTATTGCTGTGGGAGTGCATTCAAATCCTGCTTGTGGGTTTCACAATAGGGCATTGGGTTGGTCGCTGTGAGAACAGGATGCTGGACTAGATAGGCCTGCTTTGGGCTGATCCTGCAGGGATTGCCTTCTGCAGACATCATGTGTAACTATGGCTCTGGGCTATGTCTGAATATTTCAAAACATGGGTGAAAATTGTCTGGAAACCAGGATATGAATGCAGGACACAATGTGAGTTTTCAAATGTTCCTATAAAGTATTCCTTCATGCAGCACATAGCTGAACTACGGAACTCTCTCCTGCAGGAGGCAGTGATAGCCACCAACTTGAATGGCTTTAAAAGAGGACTGGACAAATCCATAGAGGAAAAGGTTATCAATACCTACTAGCCATGATGACTATACCCCCAGAGTCAACAGCAGTACAGTGGTACCTCGGGTTACAGACGCTTCAGGTTACAGACTCTCCTAACCCAGAAATAATACCTTGGGTTAAGAACTTTGCTTCAGGATGAGAACAGAAATCGTGCTCCTGCAGTGTAGCAGCAGCAGGAGGCTCCATTAGCTAAAGTGGTGCTTCAGGTTAAGAACAATTTCAGCTTAAGAACGCACCTCCAGAACGAATTAAGTTCTTAACCTGAGGTACCACTGTAATGATTCTGAATGCCAATTGCTAGGAGCCACAGGAGGGGAGAGTGCCCTTGTGCTCAGGGGCTGCTTGTAGGTATTGCAGAAGAGGCATCTGGCTGGCCACTGTGAGAACAGGATGGGCCCCTTTTTGCCCAGTCCAGCAGGACTCTTGTTAAGTCTTCAAACAGCAGGCTTTTCTTCTGTTCTTAAACCATGGTTTGCATTAACCATAATTAAGGCCACTGCTTTTTTCTTCTTCTGGTGGTACTCACCAGTACGCAATACCAGCACCCATTTTCTTTTCTTTTCAAATATTGGCTTCTAAAGTGAGCGTGTGAAGAGGGCCCCTTGGCATTGCCATCCCTGGTGGTGGCAATTCCTCCTTGTCTTCATCCTGTGGCAGCACAGCTGCAGGAAGCTGCTGGGCTGCCACTGCACCCACCACCGCCAGCTCTGAGGCTGGAGGAAAGCTCTTAGTGGGCAACAGGCAGGCTGGGTCCATGGGGGCAGTGGCAGTAGCAGCCGGGCCAGGCAGCATCAAGAGGACTCTGGCCTCCTCAAAGGCCTCACTGACAGAGGTGGGAGGCCACGTCTCCCAGCAGCAGAAAACTCAGCTCCAGGAGCTCAGCAGGCCTTTGCCCCACACCGAGCCCAATGTGCAGCGTGGCCTGTCTGGCAGCAGCCAGTCAGCTGAGAAGGGTATTTCATGGTGAGCACCAGCACTGTTTTTTTGTTTAGAAATATAGGCACTGATAAGGCAATTCTTTTCTACTTGCTGTCCAGCAAGCAGCTTTCGCTGGTATCTCCTCATACTAGCTCCCTGAGGGGGAACCACACACAAACCTGTGGTTCAATGCAGTTTTGAGATTTTTAACTGCGGACAGGGCGGCAAATCATGGTTAGCCATAGTTATAAGTTACGTCTGTGCTAGTCTTCTGTATGTATATACTCCTCTCGCATGAACGTATCAATCGGCTCCTTTACAGGAGATGTTTAAAAGCTGGCACCGTGCCCCTTTCAACCTGGAAAGATCTTGACAATAAAGATGCAGTCTATGAATGAGCCAAACTGTATGCTTTCTTCAACAAAATCGTAGGCGGCACATGTCTCCCCCCCCACACACAATCGCCGAAGAAAGCGCCCACAATGCATACAGCTCTAAGACAAAACTCTTCACGCAGTCCCTATTTCCCTCTCAAGTGTCTGTTCCTGTTTCTTTCCAGCCCGTATTAAGTTAACCTGAAAAAGGTTCCGTCCCTTTGTTTCAATGACTTGTGAGATGATGTCGCTGCTCACATTTCACTTTGCGTTGCTTAAATTGCCAATCATGGATCTAGCCTTCTATCTGCTGTCAGCTCAGCTTGGATTATCACCTCGGATGCAAGAGGGGGTGGTGGAGCGTGTGTGTGTGTGTGTGTGTGTGTTGGAGGGGGGTGTCTTGGCGTTTTGATGATGCGGTGAGCACTTCCTCCCCCACCCTCCAAGCTCCCCCTCCCCACATCCCACTTTGCAAAATCACATTATTCTAATGAGGATGCAAATGAAAAGAAAAGCTGTGGGAAATGGCTGGAGATGAGTGGCTTGTCAAAAATGTTTTGCATGAGAGTGGGGAAGGAAGCAGGGCCACTCAATGGGATAATGCACTTCTTGCGCTGCGCATGGGCTTCTCCTTAGACCCCTGTGGTACGCGGCCAGGTAAGAAGGCAGCCATTTCTCCCAACACAGAGAAAAAACACACTTACCTGTAGAGACTTCAGTCACCTTTGCTTTATTTGGAGACCTTGGCCACCATGGGCATGATTCTTTTTCCATATATATATATATATGGAAAAACTCAAGTTAACTTCATGAAGTGTTGAAAGTATACACATCTTCCCAATATTACACACATTACATGGTTAAACTATGGAGCTTGCTCCCTCAGGAGGCAAAGATGGCCACCAACTTGGATGGCTTTAAATAAGGATTAGATGAATTCATGCAGGGAGAGAAGGCTCTGCCTCCACAGCTTGAGAAAACAATGCTTCTGAATACAGATGATTTGGTTGGGTAAACCCTACACAAATCCGGAGTGGGAGACCAAAGACGGTTGGATGGTGCTTTGCACATCTCCTCCTGCAACTCCTGCAGCCAAGCTGTTGCTAAATGTATTGCTCTGCTTTCCTTTGGATCACATCAGCAAGGACAAGGGTGGGGTCTTGTTGTCTTGGCAGCTCAACACTTCCATACACACTGCCCAGACTTGTGACTTGGGGAGGTTTCTTCGGTGCAGTTAACACAGTGGTTTGATGGCACTCTCGGAGGTGCATTCCATTATCTCTTGAGACAGATGGGTGCCAACAAGATTTAATTTCTATACTGCTTAATATAGTGAAAAAATATTCGTAAGCAGTGTACAAAAGACTGAAGCAAGAACAAACAACTTTAAAAAAATACCAAAATATATATGGTTACATATAAAAATGTTACATTAATACAAAGTTACAAACACACTCAATTTCCCTCTGACACACCCTCCATCTCAGCCTCTGGTTTCTCACCCAGAATCCAAACAAACAAATATTTGCTAAGAAATGTAATTACCATGGAAAATTATTCTAAAAGCTTGGGGGTGGGGACTCAACCCCCCAAAAAAACACCATATAAAGAGGGGGAATGAAGAAGGCAAAAATGACAATAGATACATAGGACATCAAAAACCTGGAGGAGAAAGCCAAACTGTTACCTAACATTAAACATATGACAGTGAATGAGCCAGGTGGGCCTCACCAGGGAGAGTGCTCTGCAAATGGGAAGCTATAAAACAGCAGAGGCTAGAATATCAAGCCAGTAAAGTTTTCACTCGAAAGCATAGCCTGAGAATGGCTTGCAGCTGCATCAGGCCAATGTCCCACCTAGGCCAGCATCCTAGTCTCACATAGCCATCACAGGGCCAGATTTAGGTTTGATGAGGCCCTAAGCTACTGAAGGTAACGGGCCCTTTATATGTCCAGCTGTCCTCTGTCAACAACAAATTGTCGCTGTTTTTGTATTGAATATATGCTATATGGCAATTTATGGAGCTAATAGGTATCTAAAGCCATTTGAACATAACCAAATATGTATTTTATCAAAGTAATACATAACACAAAACACTGTTGCTGTATCTAGGTTTTATTTTTTATCTTATACTTTGGAAATGTACATCCAGGTTTTTTCCTTTGATTTTTTTGCCCCCCCCCCCCCCCGAGAGTGGGCCCTAAACTATAGCTTGTTTAGCTTATACGTAAATCCGGCACTGAGCCATCATGACTAGTAGCCATTGGTGACTTTTACCCTTGGTGAGCTTGTCTACCTTGCATAATCCAAGTTTGGCACAATCGCTACATCTTCTGGGGTGTTTCTGAGTGTTCAAGAGGAACACTAAAAAAACAAAACAAATAAAACCTAAATAAAACATCCTAAAGGTTGGACTGCTTTGCCTTGATGGAAATGATGGAAAATGAGACACCCATTATTCAAAACTGAAAACAGAAGGACCAGGTAAGGAAAGATGAAAACAAAATCCTTCTCCTAGGAAGAGGACTATTTCATCTTTTAAACTGATGACATTATAAAATTAAAATCTAAGTGCTGTGAAGAGCTGGTGGAGGTGAGAAGTCAACTGAGGACTTGTCTGATGGCATCAGGCAAGACGATCTTGGGAGGAAGGCGAAATGATCCTCAGTGATAGTGATGCAGGAACCATGGAAAGATAAACTTTAATTATATTAAAATTTGATATACCTTCAAGTAGCTACTTGGGCTGTTATTGATCCATTGTAATGGCTTAGAAGTATAAGATGACATCTCAGATCTCCTCAGGCAGGTCTCCTTAGGATATCCTACAGACTGTCTGTCTGTTAACAGTGTGGTGGCTATTTATTTTGGCAGAAAACACACCTCAGCCTCTGCTGACCCTTTCAAAACATTTGCTGTTTTTGTGTTTGTCACGAACTGGGATATTTCCTCCTACCTTGAGTCAGAAAATTCAGAATCTCCATCTGAACAAAGAACCTCACAGATGCATAACACATGCACAAGATCCCATCAATACTGACGCTCTGCTGGCTCTGAAAGAATCACCTGTGTTGACGAGTTTTCCCCTGAACCTGAACATTCCTATCTAAATGTTTTAATTGTTTCTGCAACTGTTTCTTTGTTATCTTTTTTTTTTTAAAAAAAAAAAAACCACACACACAAAAACCACAACCAAACAGGTTTGTTTTGTTGCATATTTCCATTATGCATTTTTAACATTTCGATGGGATTGTTTTATTGCATATTTTAATTATGCATAAATATCTTATAATTGACTTTTATACTTGTAAACCACTCTGGAGCCATTTTGACTTGTTAACCGTAGAGTCAATCAATCAATCAATCACAATGACAACATGGTGAATGGGGGCCAGGGAAAAGACTTTGTCTGTGGCAGTCCCTAAATTGTGAAATTCCCCACAGAGATGAGTCCACCATTTTCACTGTAACCTCTTTACCCTGGCCTTTGACAGTTGATACTTTATGAGAGAGCAGCATACAAATACTTTTAAAATTAAAATTAAATAAATAAAACATGGGGGGGGGGAGTGAATCTGTTGCCGAATCTATACTGTTTCTGTTTTAGCTGGAAAGGTTTTACCTCTTTTAATAATTTAAATTGTTTTACTTCCGTTTGTAACTGCATTTCTGCATTTCCACTGGGTCGTTTTGCTAAAGGACTTTTGACTTTGTGTGCTCATTTACCAAAGACGTGCTGTGCCGTGCCAGCAGTGGCGCTTGTCATTCTCAACGGCGGTGTGCATGTGAAATTAACAAAATTTGGGGGTGCTGGGCAGATCTTTGCACCCCGGTGGCGCATATGCTAAAGACAGCCCTGATTTCATGTCGTTGTTTTTTTTTAAAAAAGTAATTTGTCTTTGATGTAACTCACCCTGTGGCTTGTGCAAAGGGGCAGGACATATCCTAATTTAGCTGCATTTCAGGGGGTTGGATTAGATTGCCTTTGGGGTCTCCTCCAGCTTTACAATTCTATGATTTGTTTATAACTGTTCTTAAATTTGCTGCAGATTTTGTATTGCTTTTAGATTCTTTCAGTAGTTTTTAAAATGTGTTTTTTTATTTTTAACTCTCTGAAGCGCTCCTTTGGGAGGAAGGGCGGGATACAAATTTAATAAATAAATACAAATAAATCAAGCACCTATGCAGGTAAATAAAGAATGACATTGTAAAACTTTGCTCAGCTGCAATCCCAGGCATGTCGATATTCTCTCTTTCTTTTACATTTGTAAAAAGGAAAGATGGAGAAAATGCTTTCATCAATTCGCACTCTTCTTTTTTCTTAAATAAATCCTTAGTTTGCTGCCTTCTCCCCTGTGTTCTGCACTCATACCCATCTTTCTGACATCGTCACTGGTACAGCCTCAGGCCTGTCGCTCTCTCCTTCCCCTTCCCCTACCCCTAGTCTGTTGTGCACCCTCGGAGTCATCTTGTTTGCGGGAGTCATCTTGACAAGTCAACTATTGGCCACAGCCCTAATTATGGATGCTTCATGTGTGCGTGTGACTCCCGACATATTCCTTGGGTGAGAGGAGAAATGCTTCTGCTCTCAAGATTAGCCTTATCAAGAGGATACAGCGTGCATGACATAGTTCCAAAGCGATAAATAAACAGATGGACAGAAGCTTTACAAATGTTAACATTCCTTTACCCCCTTCCTTTTTAAGGGGGGGGGGGAAAGCACCACGGACTAGAAAATGCCATTTTCGCATGTCACTACCTTGTCAGCCTTGTTAAAATTTTAATACAAAACAGCATGAAACGGGAGGGATGAGCTTTGCTGATTTTTATATACATACAAAATGCATCCCTTTCCCCGGCCCATTCCCAACGGTTAGGCTACCTCTCAGATAGAAATATTTTTCCGTTGTTTCCCCTCAGAATCAAACAGAACAATGCTGTGTGCTTAAGACAATTCCTCAAGAAGAAGGGGTTTGAAATTTAAGAGACTAAACCGAAATTTAAAATGATTCCCCTAGATTTCAAGCCTAGATTCCCCCCGCCCCCCGTTCCCTCGACTTCCTACGTCTTTGTCCTTTTAAAGGAACCAATATGTTTGTATTACTGATGAGAAACAACCTTGACTCCAGAAAGATTTAACTTAATATCTAGCTAAGCATTCAGAGGGTAGTCCATCTGTGGAATGTACATTAAGGACCCCGGCTTGAATGCAGCGAGTCATGTATGATATTGGGCTCACAAATGTGACGTGATGCCCATATACTCTTGAGAATAATTCAAAGTGCCACGCAGCTCTATGGGCAGGGAAGCTATAAACACACTTGTCACAAATGAGAAAGGGTGCAGGGTTATATTCGGACGGAGGAACGGAGGAGCATTAGAACCAGCCATCAAGCCTTAATGAAAGTGTTAATTAGGATATTACAGAATTTATAGCTAAAGTATCAGCTCTGCTAGACATCCTCGTCACTACACAATTAATTAACTGTTTCTGCACTCGAGCCCAGGAGGAGGACATCATGGGGGAAACTCATAGAGAAAGGAAACCCTGATATGCTGTAACAACAGAACCGTACTCCGTATCCTCATTTGCAAGTCTTTTTCACTTTGATTTTTCTTTCAAAGCAGACAGGCCAGGAACATGTGATTATCAGCTGGTTATAGGAATAAGTACACATTTAATCTACATAATCATCCATCTTTCTCTATGTAAAAGTGATTAGCAAATAGGGTTTTTAAGCAACTGTTTAGTTTACACATTGGCATCCTAGATTAACTTATTTCTAAAACACTTGATTTTTATCATGCTGCTTAATGATTTGTCCCATGATTTATTGGGCAATATGATGAATCATGTTAGATTTATTGTTTATCCTATAAATAGTGCAACAAATCATTAAACAGTGATAAAACCCAGCGGTTTCACGACAGAGTCCACCTATGGCGTCTCCCATGGACCACGGGGGGTGGCTGTTTTGTGCAGGATTTGATTGTTCTGCACGCTCTCGCTCTCTCCTGCTTTTATGATATTAGATGAGTGAGAATCTCCATTTAAATTAAATGTTTCTACAAAATAATGCCAAACTCATAATCTTACACTTTAGCCATATTTATTTTTACATGGAAAAAATAAAGTCTAACATCTGATAGGTATTAAAATGGAATTTATTCATTACGATAAATGCAACAGTCTTTGTTCGGAAGGCATTAAATGTAATGCCAATGTTTCAAATTATGACATGGAATATATATCTCCCCCTCCCCTCCTACTTCTTTGCCTTGTTCTAATATGGTGACTGGCACAAATGCTGGTTAATTTTATCCTAGCTTGTCACTTGGAGAGACAGAAGTATTATTACACCTAAGATAGAGAGGCAATCATACTACAGTCATACCTCCGGGGTAGACGCTTCAGATAGTGTGTTTTCGGGTTGCGCACCACACTGAACCCAGAAGTACCGGAATGGGTTACTTCTGGGTTTCGGCGCTCACACATGTGCAGAAGCACTAAATTGCGCTTTGGGCATGCGCAGAAGTGCCGAATCGCAACCCGTGCGTGTGCAGACGCAGTGCTGTGGGTTGTGAACGCTGTGGGTTGCAAACGTGCCTCCTACACGGATCACGTTCACAACCCGAGTGTCCACTGTACTCACTATTTTCTCAGGGAAGGTGTGGCTCAGCATGTTAAGCTAAGGTGCCTCCCCCCAAAAAGGCCACTGTAGCCAAATCCTGAATATGCCATGGGAGCGGATGGCATGGGAGCGCAGTAGTGCTTACTTGACCACCTGACAGCAGAGTCATTGCTGCCTCCTGGCAGGGGGGAAGCAGCTGGGAGGTCAGCATGGTGCAAGCACACTGGTGGAGCCATTACAAGATGCCTGTCACTGTGTTTGCACTGTGCTGACCTCCTGGATGCCTCTCCTGGAAGAGCAGCAACAAAGCTGTCAGGATGTCAAATAAGGGCCGCCACCCCACCATACTGACCACTACTGCATGTAGATTATCATGTATATAAGATGCTTCAAATCTGCAGGTGTGCGTGTGTGTGTAGCCCTTAGCTGCTTCTAAGGTTCCCTAGCTCTGAGCCTGTATGTAAAAAAATCCATCTCTCCCTTCAGTTTACAGAGCCAGCGTGGTGAAGTGCAAATGGTCAAATATGGCTTCAGGTCTCCACCCAGTTGAGGCTATTGCTATGAGGTTACCCTACGCAAGTCACCACCTTCTACCTGAATTTACACCCACAGTTTGGTGTGTGGATGAAATGGGATAGCCCCCTGTTTCTCAGGCTGAACTTCTTGGAGAAAGAGTGACATAGATATGTGATCAATTATAAATCTCGGTGTGAGTGACACAATTATAATATTAATTTATGCAGCACATTAAGATAGATGGCACATAAATAACTCATTGGAAGATGGGGATTTTTATAAGAAGGGCACGAGGGTTTTTTATGGTAGCTAATTTAGTGTCAGTGATACAAAACAAAAGGAAGTGTATTGTGTTTATTAAGATATATGTTGTCCCCACCCCCCCATCCCCACATCCTCAAGAGTCAACAAAGATTGCCACATTCTACTTGTTGTTTTGCTTTAGTGGAAAGTGCTTAGTGTTTTGCAGCCGATTTTTGCTAATCTCTATACACACTCTAATTCTCAGGAATGGCTTTCCAGAGGTGGGGGCTTAAGTGGGTAGCAGGGATTGGTGGAGAATCGGTGCCCAACCTTGCACAGTTGGAAGGCATTTCCTGCTAAAACAAGGGCAGCAAATCTTTTTCCATCTGGAGGACGGAAGTTCCCATGTGGGGAACATTTCAGCACACCTAAAAGGAAGCACTTCTCAATGAAATGCATAGTTAATCTATGGAACTCTCTCCCACTCAGATGGCTTTAAAAGAGGATTAGACAAATTCATGGAGGAAAGGGCTATCAACGGCTACAAGTCACAATGGCTATGCTCTGCCTCTAGGGCTGGAGGCAATAAATGCTTCCGAAAACCAGTTTCTGGAAACCACAGGAAGGGATACTGTTCTTGTGCTGGAATCCTGGCATCTGGAATCCACAGGCATCTGGATGGTCACTGTGAGAACAGGATGCTGGACTAGATGGGCCATTGGCTTGATCCAGCTGGCTCTTCTTATGTTCCTGGAGCTGCCTGCCAGTGGTAGGTGGGGCCACAGGCAAAAGGAGCAATGGTTGCAGTTCTTACCTTTTTACAGAGTCTCATTACAGCTGTGCAAAAGTCAAAGGTTTTGACACCCATACCAAGGGAAATATCTCCTCTTCCTTCATCCATCAACATCATCGTCATGTTTCTGCATGCTACGTTTTCACAAAACTGCACCTGAAGTGGGTCACAGCATAACAAATCAACAATAAGTATAAGAATTCAAAACACAAAGGAACAATTATAAATAATCATGGTATCAACAAGCACACAAAAAATATGTGCAACATTGTGTAAAACGGTACAGATGGGATAACCTTGTTTCACAGGTTAAACTAAGTGACGCTGCAAGTCAGACAACATGATTCAGTAACTGAAAAGAAACAAAAGAGAAAATTGTCTTGATGCAAAAATTGTCGCTGGCATTGTACTGTCTTGAGAAACAGTGGAGTGAGCCTCCTGGGGTGAAGTCAAACTGATGTGTTAGTAGCAGCAAAGTGACCTCCCTGTAGTGCAAGCCTGGGCAGTGTATATGGAGGTCTTGGGCTGACCAAATGACAAGATGCCCCCCCCCAAGCCTCACTGATGTGGTCCAAAGGAAAGCAGAGCAATACATCTGGCAGCAGCTTGGCTGAAGGAGTTACCAGAAGGAGGCATACGAGGCCCCATCCAGCCACCTTAGGGACTCTACTCCAGATTTGTGTAGGCTTTACTCCTTAGTCTTTTCTTCTTTCAGAGAAATCCCACAGGGCAGCGGAGGTTTAGGATCAGAGCTTTCCTTCTCCTAGATGGGCGACCTTCCCATCTGCCCCTACACTTCACTCTATAGCACATGCAGAAACCACCCTCTTGATTGTTGGACCCACTGTTGGTGTTGCCCACTCAATACATCAGCGCCTCAGTGAGTTAGGGGAAGTCCCTAACCTACTGAGGGTATTGGATGCATACCCTCACCTGGTTTAGCCAGCCAGTCAAATTCATTCCCTGGGTGTGGCCACTGGTGCATGTTGACAGCTTCCAGGAGGCACAGATGAGAGCTGAGTGCAGGGTGACGACTACCCCTTCCTTAACACCCCTTACACCCCAATGCAAAAATAGTATGGAATAATAGTATATACTGCACCACCTTCTTCCAAATGATGCATCTGTATCCAGTGGTTTGGCTCTGAGACCCAGTCTTTGCCATCCAAGGACTTCCACCTCATCTCCCATCCAGGATGATGTAAGCACTCATGCCCCAGCTCTCACCCCACATGGCAGCCAATTAACTTCCTTTTGTCTCCTCTTCCACCAAACAACATATATCCAACCAGGCTAGGGCCATCAACAAGGTACCAGGGTAGCCTCAGTCCTGAAGGAAAGGAACACCGTCTGAGTTCAAGGACACACATTCAAGCCAGCCAGAACAATCTGAGGAGAGCTCAGAGCTGGAATGGCTAGGTGTGTGGTCCAAGGAGAAGGGCTGTGGTCTAGGGAGGAGGAAAGAGAGCCCCAGGAACCAGATAGAGAACATAAGAACATTAAAAGAGTCTGCTGGATCAGGCCAATGGCCCATTTAGTCCAGCATCCTCTTCTTACACTGACCAACCAGATGCCAACCAGAGAGGTCTGAAGGTTGCATTTGACCTCCAAGCCTAAGACCCCTGTGCCAAGAGAGAGCCACTATTGCATCAATCCCAATGTAATGTCCTTGAGCGGTTCACCCCCCCAAAAAAATCTTCCATCTGATTTGGGCCTAATGAAAGGACCGGTTGTGAGTCTATATTGTGCAGTCCCTTGATGTTCCTTCTCTGAACACCTCTGAAGCATGAACAAGGAAAGTTCCAGGGGAGAAACTGTCAGCCACCTGTCGTGCTGGTGATGCACCGGTCAGCCTGAAGGCTGCCTTGGGACAATGTTGGTGCTTAAATCTCTTTCTCCTCCATCCCACCCATGGAATCATTTGGTGCACAAAGGGAAAGCCAGACAGAGAGATGACCATGGCAGTGACTCCATGCCTGGTGTAGCAAAGCTTTTTTTCAATCTTTGCTGTGCAAAAACACATACCCTGAATTCAAAATGGGTAATTTATGTTTATGCTAAAGATGCTATTTCCTTCTCTCTGATTGGGATGATTAATTGACTCCTTTCCATAAATTAGTAAGGGAAAGGGATAGGTGGTTAGATAAATTGGTAACAAAACGGAATAATTTCATTAAATTAAGAGTGTTGTATGAGAGATCTCTCATCTTGTAAAGCTAAATAGATGGCAAAGGAGGGCATGTGAGGGGTCAGAGTCACCTACAAAATAAAGAGGGGGTATCTTAAGCAAATGTTAATTGCAACATATTTTATCTCTTGCTTCAAAGGGGGATGAAGTTATCAGCTTTTATGACTTCAAAGAAACCTTCAAACAAATCTCTGAAGCTATCTGAAGGAAACATTAATTTGGAAATTTTAGATCCTTCTGCTATTTACCCAGTTTTGTAAGGTTGGTGCCAGTTTTCCAAGTGTTCATATTAGAGCCAGAAAGCTTGGACCTTAAATGCAAATTGGCAGGCGTGGACAACATGGTTGGGGTGCTTGCCTGACCTCCCAACAGCGGAATCACTGCTGCATTCCAGGAGGGAGGGAGAGGGGCAAAGCAAGGTGGTTGGTGCTGCGCAAACACATTGGGAGCAGTGATATAGCGGTTCTGCTAGTAAGTTTGCACTGAATTCCTCACTGCCTCACCTCTCCAACTCCCCTCTCTCAGGATGCAGCAGCGACTCAGCTGTCAGGAGGTTCAGAGGAGTGCCACTGCCCTAAAGACCCTCCACTGCTACAAATTGGACAGGGTTATATTATAGTTATGGTTTGAAATTGTCCACCCTAAACATTAGAATACCTAAGAAGAGCCTGCTGGATCAGACCAAAAGGGACCCATCTACTCCAGAATCCTGTTCTTGCTGTCGCCAATCAGATGCCTCTGGAAAAACCTGGACATGAGCACAGGAACACTCTCCCCTCCTGTGTTTTCCAACAACTGGTATTCAGAAGCACTGCTGCCTGAGGAGGGAGGCAAAGCATATCCATCATGGCTAGTAGCCATTGATAGACTTCTTCTTCATGAATTTGTCTAATCTTCTTTCAACGTCATCTAGGTTGGTGGCCATCACTGACTCCTGTGGGAATGAGTTCTGTAGTTTAGCTATGCACTATGTGAAAAAGTGTTTTATAAAATCTGTCCTGAAACTTCTAATGTTCAGCTTCATTGGATGCCCACAAGTCCAGTGTTATGCGAAAGGGAGAGAGAAAAGGTTTTCTCTATCTACTTTCTCCATGCCATGCATCGTTTTACGAACTTCTCTCCTGGTGTCTCATACTCGCCTCTTCCCAAAACTAAAGAGTCCCCAAACACTGCAACCTTTCTGAATAGGGACCTTTTTGCATCTTCTTGATCATGTTGGTTGAGAGCCAGTGTGGTGTAGTGGTTAAGAGCGGTGGACTCGTAATCTGGTGGACTGGGTTTGCTTCTCTGCTCTTCCACATGCAGCTGCTGGGTGACCTTGGGCTAGTCACACTTCTCTGAATTCTCTCAGCCCCACTCACCTCACAGAGTGTTTGTTGTAGGGGAGGAAGGGAAAGGAGAATGTTAGCCGCTTTGAGACTCCTTTGGGTCTCAAAGGAGGATAAAGTGGGATATCAAATCCAAACTCTTCCTCCTCCTCCTCCTCCTCCTCCTCCTCCTCCTCCTCCTCCTCTTCTTCTTCTTGGTTGCCCTGGTCTGAATCTTTTTTAGATGAGACTGCCAGAATTATGCACAGAACTATACAAATGTGGTTGCACCACTGATTTGTAGAATGGCGTTACAATATTGGCAGTTTTGTTTTTGATCCCTTTCTTAATGATCCCTCATTATATGGTTGTCCCGGAGGAACCACAGAAGACTTTTCCTCTTCACTCACTGTAAGCACCTGTGGCAACACCTGACTTCCATTGATATTTTTCAAATATTGTCTGGTGTCCCGTAACAACAAAGGAAGCTTCCTTACACTTAGTCAGAAGGCTGGTCCATCTAGGTCAGCATTGCCTCTTCTGACTGGCAGCAGCTCTCCAGGCTTTGAAGCAGGAGTCTCCCCAAGCCCTACCTGGAGATGCCATTGGGGTTTGGACCTGGGACCTTCTGCATGGAAAACAGATGCTTCACCACTCAGCTACATCCCTGTCCCTATCTGAGGGCCCCTACTTTTACGCATTTGTTTCCTTTTTCAGATGATGCATCTTTGAGGCTTGATAAAATAGCTATGGTGACAATAAATGGCCCATGAGCATATTTTCCCCTCCTTGAAGCCCATGACAAGTTCAAGTTGGGTGTCTACTGAATTTCTTGGGCAGAGTTGCTTCTCTTTATGGGCTTCTTGTCTGTGGTGCCAAAGAAATTAAGCATTGCACTTGAAGGTTGTGTGTGTGTGTGTGTGTGTGTGTGTGGAGACTGGAAAGGGAGGAGGAGGAGAGGAGACACAGGAGGAGTCAGGCTGTTTGCCAGCCACACTGAAATTACTTTTGTAACCACTCCAATATGTGCACTAGAATTTAGGGACTCCGATATATTCATATAGAACAGCTTTACACAAAGGGTAGCTGAAATATGGTCTGGAACAAACTGCCGAAGTCAGCAGTAGAAGCCAGGGATGTAAATCAGCTCAAGGAGGGTTGGGTTTTTTTATATATATAAAGGAGAGACGAATTGGGTGATGCTGAGTCACTGGCTAGAGGCTCCGCAGTTTAAGATGCAGAAGCACGGAATGATTTGTATATCTCGGGGTGAGGAGAAGAGGTGTTCACAGTCCATAGAATCCCTCTTTGGGCTGTTAGGTTTTCATATGTTCTCTTGAGCTGGTACTTTGTTACAGGTAAGGATGGGCTAATTTGTCAATTCCAATTTCTTATTTTCCCAATCTTCAGTTATCAGCATTTCCACATCAGTTTGTGATATATATATATATATATGCTCTATAAAGTTCTCATGAAAATTCATTAGCATTTTAGATCAGGATTCTGGTGCAAATTTATCTCAATACCCACCATTCCCTTTGCGTGGTGAGTTCCCGCCTCCCACCAGAAGAAATAAAGACACGTGACACAGATATTTAAGGTTAATGGGCGAAATAAGGCCACAACTTTATTGGTTACAGGTAAAGAGTGGTATTGGCTTAGGCATTGGTCCTATCAGACTATCCGGCTTCAGTCTGCTTGCTTGAAGACCAGGAAGGGTTAACACCAGCAGGGGGAGTCCTGCTGATGCACATCAACTAGGTACTCCCCCGGGGTCACCACTCGGGGGTGTGCTTTAGGCCCTGGCCTCCATAGGCTTTGGACGAGGCCACGCCCCCCGGAATCCTTTACTGGACTACCCTTCAATGATTGGGGAAGATGATGGAGCTCCCAGCTGAGCGGACCGAAAGAGGGAGATCCCGGGGCCGTGCTTGCCTTAAATGAGGCAAGCCATGCCCCCAAAGCCAGCTGATTGGCTGGCTCAGGGGATGACGTGGCCCCGAGGATTCCCCTGTTTGTGCGTGGGCTGAAAGCCAGCCTCCATGCACGTGTTGGGGGCGTGAGCCGCAACACCACCTCCTCCAGATGTCGGAAGTGGCTTTCTATGAAATTCTTGCTCAATAGCCACAAATTTGCAAACCAGTTTCCCCTAATATAATGTGTTTTGTTTGCTATTTTCAACAATATATGCACTTTCATATGTACTTTATCCTAGTATATGGTGTTTTCTTTGTACGCACGACTTTGCTGGAGATTTGCATCCCACACTTCAAATAAATTTTATCTAGTCCATCACCCTGTTCTCACAGTGGCCAAGCCAATGTCTATGAGAAGCTAGCAAAGGGAAGTTGAGCACAATGCCACTCTTCCTTCCTGTGGTTTCTGGTATCTGGTACTGAGAAGCATTGCTGCCTCCAGCTGTGGAGACAGAGCAGAGCCATCAGGGCTAGTTGCCTTTAAGAGCCCTCTCTTCCATGAATTTATCTAAACCTCTTAAGATGGGGAACACCCCTGTCTCCAATGGGCATGTATTCCATAGCTGAACTATGTGCTATGAGACGAATGTTTGCATGCTTTTCCTCCAAAGACCTCAAGATTGTGGACATATTCCTCCTTTCCTTTTATATTTGAAACAGCCCTATGAGGTAGGCTTGGTTAAGTTAATATACGTTCATAAGCAGCAGTTCTTGACAACGAATTGTGGGAAAGGGGGCAGGATGCATGAGGCCCAATCCACCAACAGTGTATGGATTCCAAGAAATCCTGTTGGCATTTGATAATATAAAAAAATTCAAAATGTAATGGATGCTTCTTTTCTGCATGTTTGACATCGTTGTTATTAATCATTTCCCTTGTATTCAAAGTCTTGAAATTTTTGATTGCAACTTTAGATTATAACTTGTATGTTTTGCTGCATCGCTTCTTAAGGTGCCATTTAATTTCCTGGCTCTGAGTGTATAAAAAAAGAAACGAAACAAAATGCAAAATATAAAACAAACCACTAGAAATGGTTATAAATAATCACAATACCAATAAGTATGGAAGATTAAAAAGAAGTCAACCCATGCAATGTTAAGAAACTTTAGGGATAAATTTCTGGCATAAAAGCTGTTCGACAGTGGAAAAGGCTCCCTAAGAAGGTAGTCTCCTTCATTGGAGGTTTTTGAGTAGAGGGTTCTTCTGTTACAAGGGTTTGTACTAGGTGATCCTTGGGGATCCAATTATTCTATGGATCTATGAGGTGGTGCAAATACTCCCACCCTTATTCTCACCCAGAGGGCACTGGTACCCACTGTTTATTTATTTTATTGCATTTATATCCCACATTTTTCTACAAGGAGCTCAGGGTGGTGTATACATGGTTCTTCCCCTCCTCATTTAATCCCGGCAACAACCCCTGTAAGGTAGGTTAGGCTGGGAGGCAGTGACTGCTCTCCAAAGCCACCCAGTGAGCTTCATGTCTGAGCTCGATCTCTTCCGGGTCCTTGTCCGACACTCTAACCACTGCACCATACTGACTCCGATTATCGTCGGCTCTCACAGCACATGGCACGGACAACCGTTTGGAATGAAGATCCCCCAATTTGCAAAGTGTCTCAATGCCAAAATGCTGATTGGTTGGCAGGAGGGTGTGAGGGGTCCAACCTCACCCCATCATTTCTGGATTGGAGGATAGCTCACGGGGCAAGATGTTTGGCGTGGTGGTGAGCCAGCCCAGGGCCACTTTCTGCCATTGCACAGAAGCCTTAATAGGATTCGCAAGATTTATCGCTCAGCAATCGGACTGGGGAGATTTGTGCAGGCAATCAGCTGCAATTCATCCTCTCTACCTGTGTATTCCGGACCTCCGTCAATGTTCTGCCTCCCTCCTGATTGTTAGCTGCACAGGTATTGGTATTTATTATATTTTAAGACCCAGCAGATGTAGCGGGAACGTGGCAGTGCTTGGCCTTCTAGGAATGCAGCAGCAGCAGACGGGCAGATCTATTTCCCATAGGTTTCTGAGCCTGCAACTGAAAATGTCTTGTAACTCTATTAGGAAAGACCCATTGTGATCAATACAACCAACAGGGCCAGGCAAGCAGCTCTCAGAGAGGGAGGAAAATTGCACATCCCAGGGTACAGGACTCAAGGGAGGTAATATTTTCCAGACAGATTCTCTCCTTCCACACCCAGCCCTTTGTTTGCAACAGCCATTATTTTCAGGTGTTGGTGCTGGGGAGAAAAAGAGATTTTGGGATGCATTAGATGATAATGGAATGGGATCCATTACTCAGAGTTAGTCATTCAAGAAATTCGGTTTCTGTGTGTTTTGCTAAGGTTTCTCTGTTAGGAAGGGGCAAAGCCTCAGAAAAATATATTTTTATTTTGCCAGGGCTTGGTTCAGCTAGCTTTTGGGGAAGATTTATCTGAGAGATGATGACAGGGACAGCTTCTTGATAATAAAACACAACAAAACTTCTTTATGTTCCACCACCCTCATTGCTGAAGGAGCAACGGATGGTACACGAAGGCACACAGAAGATCAGTTTGGTTCAGATAACTGTGTGGGAGTTAACTCTTGGATCTGTAGAAGTGGGCAAGATGCCCATCTATGATGCCCCTCTTTAAATGCCCCCACCTCTGCCCCCCACAGTTGCCAACACTGCCCAGTGGTAAAGCCCATGCTTTGCATGAAAGGCCGGTTCAATCCTGGCATTTCCAGGAAGGGATGGGAAAGATTCCTGTCTGAAGCCACTGCCAGTCAGAATAGACCAGCCTTCGCAGGTGGTGCTGTCGTCTAACCACTGAGCCTCTTGGGCTTGCCGATCAGAAGGTCGGCAGTTCGAATCCCTGTGAAGGGGTGAGCTCCCGTTGCTCTGTCCCAGCTCCTGCCAACTGAGCAGTTCTAAAGCATGCCAGTGCAAGTAGATAAATAGGTACCACTGCAACAGGAAGGTAAACGACATTTCCATGCGCTCTGGTTTCCGTCATGGTGTCCCGTAGCGCCAGAAGCAGTTTAGTCATGCTGGCCACGTGACTCAGAAAGCTGTCTTTGGACAAATGCTGGCTCCCTCCGCCTGAAAGTGAGATGAGCACCGCAACCCAATAGTCTCCTTTGACTGGACTTAACCATCCAGGGGTCCTTTACCTTTTTACATTTACCTCTTGGACGGTGGAAGCTGAACCAGTCATCCCACTGTTTTTGCTTTTTTAATCCTCCTCAAAATTTCAACACCAAATGCTGTTTCCTGTCCCATGTCCCTATTTTCATCAGATAAATGTTGGAAGCCATAGTTCTGATGTCCCTAGAAATGTTGGAGGCTATGGGTCTGCAGGATATGCAACCATGCTACCATTTACTCTTCCTTCAAGCTCCACCCTCCCAACTTTGTTGTTGTTGTTGTTTAGTCATTGAGTCGTGTCTGACTCTTCGTGACCCCATGGACCAGAGCACGCCAGGCACTCCTGTCTTCCGCTGCCTCCCACAGTTTGGTCAAACTCATGTTGGTAGCTTCAAGAACACTGTCCAACCATCTCGTCCTCTGCCGTCCCCTTCTCCTTGTGCCCTCCATCTTTCCCAACATCAGGGTCTTTTCCAGGGAGTCTTCTCTTCTCATGAGGTGGGCAAAGTATTGGAGCCTCATCTTCAGGATCTGTCCTTCCAGTGAGCACTCAGAGCTGATTGCCTCTTACCTGGCCAAATTAAAGAACCAGTCACTCGGCAAGGCTTTCCAGAGGGGCTCGTAAGTCTTGCAGTGAGGGAGGCAGGGAGTGGCTTCTGAATTGGCATGCAACACCAGCCAATAACAGGATGGGGACATTAGTCTTTATTATGGCACTATTGATGTTCACTGTATGTGAGTAAGACAGAGCCCCGCTTTAGCATCTAACTGTCTTAGAAAGTTGATGGGGTGGGGATGAGACAAATGAATATAAATAAATAAAAAATGAATAAGACCCCAGCAATTTTGCTGAAGGGAAACGAGGAGATCTCCAGGCTTGGAAAAGCACATGAGCGGGCAAAAAGAAAATGCTCTTTATTTAAAGAGATGTCCTAACGACATGCAGCATGCTAAATAAATTAGTATGTTTTCACATATGATTTATGAGAGCCAGCTTCGAAATGCCCCACAGATTCCCCCCCCCCCCATTTTATTTTCAAGGCAAACAAATTCTGCAGAATTTGGCAACACATCCTCCCATTGCCCTGGCCCCCACGTAATGCAGCGCTCATTAGGGTGATCATTTGAAATCTTTGAAGGAGCTTCAGAAATGATGAACCCAACATGAAGGAATGCAGTGCAAATGACATTGCCAGGCAGCCAAGACCCAAAGGGGGAAAATGGAGTGGAGCGCATCTCCTTTGAAAAGCCAGCCACCCCAGAGGCATAATTACAAACGGTAGATTTATGAAGTGGCAATGGAGAAGCATTCGCAAAATCTCTGCCCTCTTGCCTCCAGTTCTGGATGGGCAAAAGGAGGAGAAGACGGAGGAGAAGGAGAAAGAAACCCCTGTTAGAATCGCAAGGCAAAAACTTTTTGTGTGCTCACAAGCGAGGCATATTAATTTATGTCACTGTGATTAATAACAGTTGCACTTCAACAGTAGATGCTGATAAACTATCATGTTTAAAATTGCATGTGCAATGCTACATCTAACCTTAAAAAAAGAGCCCTACAACCACCCTATACTTTTACTGTCTCCCCCTCCCTGTCTCAAATACAGGCTATCACTGGCTACTAGCCGTGATGGTTATCCTTTGGCTCCACATCTGAAGAAGAAGAAGAGTTTGGATTTGATATCCCGCCTTTCACTCCCCTTCAGGAGTCTCAAAGCGGCTCACATTCTCCTTTCCCTTCCTCCCCTACAACAAGCACTCTGTGAGGTGAGTGGGGCTGAGAGACTTCAAAGAAGTGTGACTGGCCCAAGGTCACCCAGCAGCTGCATGTGGAGGAGCAGAGACGCGAACCTGGTTCCCCAGATTACGAGACTACCGCTCTTAACCACTACACCACACTGGCTCTCAGTGTGGAGGCAGCAATGCTTCTGAATACTGGTTGCTGGGGAAAAGTGCTCTTGTGCTCAGGTCCTGCTTGTGCATTTTGCCTTGGGGCATCTGGTTGGCCACTGTGAAGACAGGATGGGCCACTGGCCCGATTCAGCAAGCTCTTCTTGTGTTCATATGGTAGACATGATGTTGCTGCTGTATACCATTGTATACAATTCATGCAGGAATTCAGGGTTATTAGAGTAGAAGAAGCAGAGCCTAAGGATTTATCTGCACTCCATTGTGGAGAAATCTATGACCATATTCAGCAACCATGTTCTGCACCCGTTGGACATTCCCACCCAAACTGAATTCATGGATGGTTCTGTCCACAACTCTTCAAGCAATACTGACTGCCATTTGGATGGATTTGGAGGGTTACACCCCACCTACCAAACATTTGCATTGCACTTCTTTAAATTGTGACTAGAGTGACCTTCTTCCTGCACACCTGCTTCAACAATTATTGGGCAGAGGTAGCTTCGCCACAGGTGATTCTTCGCCACAGGTGATTCATGCCTTAGTAAACTCAAGACTGGTTTGTTCCAGTGTGTGGTTCTGCTCATAGGTTTGGCTTGAAAATTGCAGATGGGACATGTCTCACGCATATTACCATTGGCTGCCAATGTCCCACTGAGTCAAGTTTAAAGTACTGCTGATGGTGTATAAGGCCATATACAACTTTCTCACAGAATGCCTCCCCCTGTATATATCTACCCATGCACTATGGTCATCAGAAGAAGCCCTCTTGGTTGTGCCATCCATCTGGTTGTGCCATCCATCTAAGATGAACTGGATGGTCATCTTAGGAAGAAGAATAAGAGGAGGAGGAGGAGGAGGAGTTTGGACTTGATATCCCCGCCTTTCACTCCCCTTAAGGAGTTTCAAAGCGGCTAACATTCTCCTTTCCCTTCCTCCCTCACAACAAACACTCTGTGAGGTGAGTGGGCCTGAGAGACTTCAGAGAAGTGTGACTAGCCCAAGGTCACCCAGCAGCTGAATGTGGAGAAGTGGAGACGTGAACCTGGTTCACCAGATTATGAGTCCACCACTACACCACTTAATTTCTGTGTACCAACACTCAGAGGAATTGTCTCCTCCTGAATATCTGGCAGGCATGAACAGAACTGCTACAGTAAACTAGTTTTTTTAATTAATTAATTAATTAATTAATTAATTAATTAAATTATTTCTTAGATATGGTTATACTCTAGAAATGTTTAATGTGTTTTGGTGGATTGCCTTAAGTTATCATGTGGTACACTGCTTCAATAACTGCTTTAATGGTAAAGGTAAAGGGACCCCTCACCGTTAGGTCCAGTCGTGACCGACTCTGGGGTTGTGGCGCTCATCTTGCTTTACTGGCCGAGGGAGCTGGTGTACAGCTTCCGGGTCATGTGGCCAGCATGACTAAGCTGCTTCTGGCGAACCAGAGCAGCGCACGGAAACGCCGTTTACCTTCCCACTGGAGCGGTACCTATTTATCTACTTGCACTTTGACGTACTTTTGAACTGCTAGGTTGGCAGGAGCAGGGACCGAGCAACGGGAGCTCACCCTGTTGTGGGGATTCGAACCGTGACCTTCTGATCGGCAAGTCCTAGGCTCTGTGGTTTGACCCACAGCGCCACCCATGTCCCTCTAACTGCTTTAAAGGTTATATATAAATTATTGAAATAAATAAATGCATAAATGATAGTCACAAAAGGAAACCTGATACCACTCCAAGCACATCCTTTCAAAGATTCAGCAAGGATGGGATCTAACATTGAAAATGATGATCATCATATTAAGGGTTGAGGCACCCTGGAGAATTATATTTCCTAGGAGCCTTCATGCTTTGTTTGTTGTTGTTTCATTATGCTAAATGTCAGAGAGGAATTGAAGCCTGTTTCCCCTTCCTTAAGCCTTTGAGAGCATGGTGGCATCCAACTTTGGAGAGCCCATTCTGAAGGCAACGTGTTTCACCATCCATTTGGAAAACGTTCCAGTTCAGCTTTCGAAAATGGATTCATGTGACTTTTTGATTGCCCTTCCCTCATATTTCTGATCTTCAGTTTGCCACATTTCCACATCAGTTTGCTCAAAGTTCCGCCCATAAATTTGGTAACCTTATAGCACACATTTCTCCTAACATCCAAACTTAGTTGGCAAGTTTGCCTAATATACTTTTTTGCAAGCAATTCCTCCTAAAATAATCAATTTTGTGTATGCTACTTTCGCAAACATATGCGCATAAGTTTGACTTTTGAAGGACAGCTGAATTTTCGTCCGTATATCATTTCAGGAACTGCGTATGGCTCAGGCCTGCATTCAAATGTGTGAATTAGGTAAGTCTGCACAACATTTCTCCCCCATTCCTACTCTCAGTAAATGTGCATAGGCTTGCAGACTCGAAGAGCTGCTGTTTTGGATCAGGGCACATTTCGTCCAAGAAACAGAAGGGAAAGCATGACTGGAAACCAGAGTGGTTTTCATTTCACTAAATACTCTTGGCTCACAGGCATGTACAGCTCAACATAGTGATCTGTGGGCAGCATGGAGTGCCTCTCCTGGTGGAAGGAAAAGGACGTGGTGGAAGAATCTGTCCCCAGGACCCGCCTGTCTTTCTCTCGGTGTGGAGAGCGAAGGAGCAGCCTTATCAGGATATATACACCTCTGAAAGGCGAATTAGCCGGCACAGATTTGATAAAGCTTATAAACCCTCTGGAGCAGCCGTGACAGTTTGCTGGCTGGGGTTTTGTCTTCTGCCAGTTACTCCTTGCTAGTGGCACTCTTTATTTATGCTTCAGTACCATGTTATCCTCTGGGCTTCAAACAGAAGGGACCTGTCTGTAAGTGTTTTGAATGTGGTGTGAGAAAACCCAAGCACAGCAAAGCACATGCAACAGTGCCCAAGATCCGTTTCAGTCAGCTTCTCTTCTCTTTGTAAGCAGGGTTCCCCCCTCCCTCTCCTCCCCTCTCTTCCCCTTCATTCCTCCACCCATGTTGCACATGCTGAGCATGGCTTGAGGTGGTTCATATATCTGGCTTCCACTAGAGAGTGTCGCAGAGTTGTTAGAAGGAGCGAGGAAGAGATCTGAATAGGCATATTCAGGGTTGCAATGTGTATGTGTGCATGCAAGTAAGATGGTACATCTCTGCCCCCTTTGCAACCTGGCTTTGCATGCTGAGCATCTATTTGTCCCTCGACTGGCAATAAACAAGGTTCTGTGCAGAAATAAGGGTGCCTGTTGCTTGTTTGGGAACAGCGCCTGATAGACTGATAGATGTAAAAAACATCTTACTGTAGTGTGGCTGAGGGTGACCAGGTAACCTGTGTACCTGTTCAATCTGCTTTATTTATTTATTTGGGCAATTTATATACTGCTTGTTTTAAAACAAATCGCTAAGCAGTATACAACATAGGTTGTAAGCATCTTACAAAACAAACAACCCCCCCTCCAAAAAACCCTTCCACATTCTAAAAAACAGAGTCTACTGCTAAACAGATTATCCTCTTTATCATTGAAAGAAACATTACCCAAACAAACCAGGTGGGGGTGGGGGTGGGAGTGAAGCAGCTTTTAAAACATACCAAATCACTAAACAATATCTTCTTCTTCTTTATTCTTTGGCGATCACTCGTAGCTGAGTAAGATTGTCTTCCATGAACGCAGTCTTAACAGTGAGTCTACTGTGAAGGCCAATTCTGGATCCACACAATGGGGACACAGTGGGGACATGGGTTTATGGGTGGGAGTTGATCAAGGTGAGGGTTTGCCAAACGTGCCTTCCTCTTAGCACATTTCTCCCTTTCGTCCTGAGTTCGAGCGTCTTCAAAGGCCACGACACTTTTAGTAAAGGCTGTTCTCCAACTGGAGCGATCGCAGGCCAGTATTTCCCAGTTGTCTGTGTTTATACTACATTTTTAAAGATTTGCCTTGATAGACTCTTCAAACCTCTTTTGTTGACCACCAGCAATACGCTTTCCATTTTAAAGTTCAGAATAGAGTAGTTGCTTTGGAAGATCATATTCAGGCATTTGAACAACATGACCAGTCCAACAGAGTTGATGTTGAAGAATCATTGCTTTAATGATGATCTTTGCTTCTTCCAGTACACTGGCATTGGTTTGCCTGTCTTCCCAAGTGATACATAATTTTTTTTTTTGAGGCACCCTTGATGGAATCTTTATACCAGGAAAGGAAATACTACAAATGAAATTTAGCTGGAAAGGATACATTCCACATTTTTTTACTCACCTGAGTGGCAATTAGGCAGAAGAGAAATCAACACACACTTCCCAAACCCCAGAAGCCACATAAATCACAGATTTATATGTGAGCTGTTGATGGGTAGCTGCTGGGCCTCTTTTTATCTTTAAACTGGGCTTGGACTGGACACCCCTTCAGATAGAGGCCTTGGATGGTCACCCTGCTTGGGGCTTGTTAAACCTTGTCTAAGCTTCAGGGTGAGCTTTGATGAGCCACTGAAACGTGTTTCTGATTTTGGCTCAGGTACACATCACTGTCATCCCAAATTGAAATAGACACAAATGCATAATGGCCCATTGAAGTCAAGTGGACTTGAGTGAAACTAATTTCAGCTGGATCAGCACCTCTGCCCCTCTCCCCACACTTGTTGCACCAGCCTCCACCATAAGATGAGGTTTTATTAACTCATTTACGAATTGATTCCCATAACTTATCTTAAAATGATTTTGTGGTAAAGACTACCAATCATAAGAAAATTCCATATATGCAAAAATTTAAAAATCAAATATGTAATAACAATTCCACATGCATAGGGTTGTCATATTTCAAAAAGTGAATATCTGGACACAAAAGTTGTTGAGCTTTATTTTTAGGATGCACCTTCTTTATGTGATTGAATGCTGTTTGAAACATTGCATTCCTAAACCACCTGGGACCTTGGGGAGAATTATATATTTCATATTTAAGAACCATTTCAAATCCAGTAGCAACATAGACTGTGGATAAAGATCCCTGCTTTAAAAGGTTTGTCAGAAAGGGAAGTTCTTCCACAGATTCCAAAAGACAATAGCTGTCTGATGTGCAACAGGAAGGAGCTCCAAAGGGTGGGTGCCACCAAACGAAAGGCCCTGTTCTTATACAACAGTATACGCAGGAGGCCCTGCAGTGGTTACATGGATTCCCAATATCTGATCAACAATTCCTTTTCTGCAGCTTTAATCCCATTCCCTCTTATTTTGTTCCCATTGTACTGCTCAAGAAGATCCTCTTCCCACCATCTTCTCTGTCATTTTAAATGAGAAAAGCCTGTGCTGGATCAATGACACACATAGTCCAGCATCCTGTTCCCACAGTGGCCAACCAGATTCCCCAATGGCAGCCCCTCACAAGCAGGATCTGAACACAAGAGCACTCCCCGCTTTCTGGGGTTTCCACCAACCCCAGAATTACTGCCTTTATCCATGGAAGCAGAGCATAGCCATCCTGACTATTAGCTGTCAATATTGGAAGGTGGGCTACCCGATCTCTCAAATTAACTCCCCGCCCCCAGTTTCAAGCTTCCTTTATTTCCCTTCTCCATACCTTCTCTTTAGAGGATGGTGGCTTCTATTTCAGATCTCTCACCTGTGAGTTGTGTCATATTTCATTGGAATCACAGGCGAAATGAAAAGGGGGGGGGGGGTGTTTGAGGCGGTCTTTGGCAATCCATTAGCAAATTCTCCCAACTGAAGTGAATATGTACATGCATAAGTAGGGAAAGTGAAAAATGGTGTTAACTAGTCCTCAAGTCTCCAAGGGGAGACCTGGACATGGAATCTCTGGCAAATGCAATGCCATTAGATAGGGATCTTTGTTGGGAAAGAAAGAAAGAAAGAAAGAAAGAAAGAAAGAAAGAAAGAAAGAAAGAAAGCGAAAACAAAGGACGGTTGTGATGCTGGAAATGAAAAGGGCAGTTTTACAGCTCTCTTCAGAACTTTGAAAGGGTTGGCCATTAGCCAGCCAAACTATTAACAATGTTGATTGCTGCCATTGTGTCAGGAGCTGCCCTGTGTGGTGAAACGCTGAATTGCAGGAAGCAGCCTTTTCTGTAAAGGACTTTCAGGCCTTGTTGCACTGACCCTACCCATCCAGCCTGGCCATCAAGCAGGAACCTGAGAGGCTGCCTGTTGCAACTGAGCAACAAGTTCTTGCTAAGCTTGATCACATTCCTGCATCCGTGGCAATTATTGAGAACATAAGAGCCTCCTGTACGGCTGCCATCCAGTGGAAATAGCATCTGGGTGGAAATTCTGGAAATTGTCCAAATGTCCAGGAAAACCAAGACGTATGGCAACCCAGGCACTGCGGCTGGGAGGTGCCCCAATGGCTTTAAAAGGTAAAAGCGGCCGACGCACGAAGTGGGGTAAGGAGGGAAGGCCTCTCTAGCCCCCTCTAAATTTTGCTCAGAGACAAAGGGCGCAGCCATGTGTGGGCTTCCTGGCTGCGGCACCTGACCCACAGTGAGCAGGAGCAGCCAGACAATCATGACTGGTGCCTGGGCACAGAGGAGCAGGAGCAGTAGGGGGGAAGGGTTTTCACGGCCATGATCTGGTGTGCTTTAGTGGAGCTTGGGTGCGTGGGGAAGTCCCAGCTGGCGGCAGGCCAAGGTAAGACCCTGGCGGCCCTCCTCCTCCCAGTGGCAGCGTGGTTAACCCTATTTTTAGGGCCCTGGCTGCAGTCCTAGGGTCCTCCTTCAGGCACGGTAGGGCACAAGTCCTCAGCAAGTTCCAAGCCCCTGCCGCAGCTCACCCCTGGCAGTTCGTGAAGGAGGATGAGGGCACTAAAGAGAACCAACCTGCCACCAGAAAGCCAGGGCGGTGAGCTGAGAGGGAGCATGGCAGCTCCTGACTCTGCTTCGCCCAGGTTTGTTTTTCTTTTTCTGCTTCCCCTCTTTTCTTTCTTTTCTTGGGGGGCATCCTTTTTATTTTGCTCTTTGGAATATGGCAACACAACTGGGTGCGTCCTCCCTCCGTCCTGCTCTCTCACTTTCGCAGCTCAGGGACACTCTGCCCTGCTACCCGCTTTCTTGAAACTTGGGGCTGAGGGAGGGGCGCCTCCTTTCCAGCATGCCTTCCCCTGCCTAGACCAATGCCTCTCCACCACCTTTGGCAGTGACTGTGGCGATCACACAGGGTTCCCGGACGTTTCACCGTCTATCGATCCTGTGATGAGATAAGGGGCTACTTGTGTGTGAGCGCTTACACTCTCAGAGTCTTGTAATCTTCAAAACTGTCCCTCTCCGCGCAGCCATCGGTGCATGGCTGCCTTAATCGCTGGCAGAATCCGTCAGTGGGCGTTTCCGGAATTTCTTCCAACATAAGAGTTCTTTGACAGAAACTCTACACCTTGATTCTCTACGTGACAGCTTCCTGCGCAAAGTGGGCGTCCCAAGGGGAGGTCCTGAGCTCTCCCCGCTGTTCTAACTGGAAGCATCTCGGAGCCGTTCCTCCGACTCTGTTTCCGCTGAAACTCTCCCTCTCCCCCTGCTGGTTCCCTCCTCAGCATCCGAGGGTCTCCTAGCATCCTGGAGCCCCTCCACCACTTGGAGCTCCGATGGCAGTTCCCTGACAGATCCCTGCGCCACCACTTTATTTATCGCTGCCACCACCCAGGCCCTACCTGGTACAATACTAAGTCCAGTCAGGGTTAAATTGGAACATAAACTTCTGTTTATTTATTGCAGTTTAACAAGTGTGTGGTTTCATAAACGGTATCGGTCCATTACAATCATGGGGTGCCTATCCAGACCTATAACTTCCGCTACCTGCTCTCACTCACTAAAACACCTCTCAGATATTTACTTGTCTTCCTAGTTCCTAACTGTTCCTGACTCAGCTTATTTCGCTACACTAACTCAACCTACTCACAGACTCTATCCCAATTCACTCCCACTCCAACCAACCACCCGACTCCCAACAAACTCCTCCCTTCGCCCCTCCCAGAGCTGGTTTTATAGTCCCTCTGACTCCACTCCCTGGGTTCTGATTGGGTAACGTGTTTAATTATTTCACCTCCAGCACTCTTATATGTTAACATCACAGAGTGACCACTGCCCACGCTGGTCCCTTGGGCTGTGTGGGTTGGGAAGCATCATGCTTGTCGCCTCCGCCTGTCTCCAGCTTTTTTTTGCAACTTTGGGGACAGGGCTTGGCCCATGAGGAGGGCTTCCCCTCTTCTCCCCCCTGTTGCACCCTGCAGCTGAGGGGAGCAGCAGCTACCAAGTGTGCTTCTTTCAGGAGAACTGACAGCAGAAACTGAAGAAAGGGGAAGTGATTTCAAGTAGGGTTGCCATATGTCTAGGTTTTTGTTCTTCGCAATATGGCAACCCAAAGGCCAAAGGCCCATCGGGTCCAGCATCCTGTTCTCACAGTGGTGACCTGAATGCCTGTAGGAAATCAGCAAGCAGGATTCAAGCACAAGAGCTCTTTCCTCCACCCTGAAGTTTCTAGCAATTCGTATTAAGAAGCATTCATGCCTCCAACTGTGGACACACACAGATTTAGGGCAGCACGATCATTTCCTTCACTGTGGGTGCCAAGCCAAGGGGGGTGTCAGAAGGTGCCACAACTATGATGTAGTGCATGCATGGAAAGGAAGGTGAGAGGTGGTGAGCACTGAAATTTGGCTTCGCACAGGGCCCTGCTGAAATGGGAAAGACCAAAGTCCACCCCGGTGAAGGCAGAATAGAGCTATCATGGCTAGTAGCCATCAACAGCTCCATGAATTTCTTGGCCTTCTGCCTTTATGTTGCGCCTTTTGGCCCTGACTGGCTCCTCAGCCTTGACTTTTGACTTATCTCACTGCTTCTGTTTCTCAGCTCATAGCTCACCTTGGGCTGTTGCCCCGTGGCCCAGCCATGTGGCATATTCTGATTGCAGCCTCATCAGTGTATTTAGCATCCTCCAGAGTCAACATAAGCAAAGCAGACAGGAGTTTGTGCTGAAGGGTCTTTTACGTTGCATTCTCAAACAGACAATGGAGGCAACAACAGAGGGAGGGAGACTGTCAGCAAATACAGTTACACATATATTTAAAGCTTGGTCACGGTAAGGAACGAGGATTAAGGGGATAAGTTAAAAGCGATGGAGGAAAAGAGGGGTTTGAGGAAGGATTTGAATATAAAAGTATCCAACTTCATGAACACCATACATCTAAAGCACATCTGAAGCACACGGCTTCCCCCAAAGAATCCTGGGAATCCCCCACTGTTGCTCTGTGGAGTGTGAACTACAGATCCCAGAATCCTTTTGGGGGAGGTAATTTAAATGTCCTGTAAATGTGCTTGGGTTTTATTAGATGATCCTTTGGCTCCCTTCCAACTGTGAATCTATGAAATATATTGTCCTGGCTCCCACCTCAAACACCACAGCCAAGGTTGCCTGAAAACTTTATTCAAAGCTAGTGATTCTGTTTAGTTCACATTTTAACACAAAGTTGCCTAATTTGCACTTTCAGAGACATGGTGTGAACCAAAACACAAGTATCCCACAAAATGTTCACTTCTATGGATTTTGTAGTGCAGGTCTCCACCCGAAAAATGCCTACAAAAATGTGTATATAAGGTGAAAGGGTTCATTAAAATGCACATATTCATTTTTAAATGACACAAATTCATTATATAAGGGGAACTTCATTGCCAAAAATGTGTGTGTTCGGCACAGTTGCACACAAAAATGTGTACATTAAAGGAAATTCAGACTAAAATGCAAAGTGATCCAGAGGTGTGGCAGGTGGAACCAAAGACTGGGAAAATAGGAAATGGAGAGAAATGGAAACTAACAGAATCACCCATCCCTGATCTTAAATGGGCCTTAGGAATGTTCAGTTGCTCAGTGCAAGTAAGAACATCACCCTTGATTCAGACAACTGCCTGTTGGGGAGAAGCATGGTCAGCAGTCACATCCGTGAGCACATGTGGTGTTCTGGTCCAGTGATGGGACCCAAGAGGAAAAGTAGACCATGGACAGCTCCAAGTGAGCAACAGATTCCATCCAAGGTTGGGACCAGATGGAGGCCTTATAAGACTCCATCTCCAGACTACCTCCATCAGGCTCCACCCCCTTGAGAGAACTTCAGAGCCTTCAAGAGCCAACCCTCTAGCTGAAGACAGCTGTTCCTCATCCTTGTGTTCTCCTGGCAGACTGCTGATGTGTGGTGGGTGACATCTGGTTCTTCAGGCTTAGGGGGAAACTTCCAGGCCCTGAGAGTTTCACCTAGGAATTATTGTTTCCCTCTCTTTTGCAGTCACTTTTGCAGATGTGATTCTGCTCCACTGTTGTGCATTCAGCGAATGCACATGGAATAGTTGGAACAGTTGTTCTGGAGGAGAGGAAGGATAGAAATGCAGCTAAAAAGCCTTTAACAAACTACTTATAATAGATCATCCCCATGAGAACAATGTGGGAAAGAGGGAGTTGTGATGTGTGAAGGACACTAACAATTGTTAACCACAGAGCAACTGATGGTTATGGCTGGATCGCTCCAGAGACACCCAGAGCCAATACACCACAATCTTGGATGCACAGCTGGTTGTGCTGGTCGTACAGTAGGAATGTGCCCTGTATTGATAGAACAATGAACCACAACACAGACACACACACAGAGAGAGAACACCAAGATGTAATGATGCGTATGTGCACATTCCTTCCCTCCCAAGTTCTATCAAAACACATAGCTGCATATGCCTACTGGCAAAATCCCTTTTATGTGTATCAGTTTGCAAGAAGCAGTATTCCTGGTTCTTTCCATCCTTCCAATTTTCCTTCCAATAGCCATGTGAGGTAGGTTAGACTGAGAGATAGTAATTTTTTTTAAAAAAAATAATATTTATTGCTTTTAAACCTTACAAACAAGAAGAAAAAGAAAAGGAGAAGGAAAAAAAGAGAAAAAACAAAAGAAAGAAAAACAATGCAATACAATATATAAACAATACACCACACAACATTAACGCATTAAACTAAACAAAACAGAACAAAAACAATTTAAAAACATACATCATACCATTTCAATGCCTTATCTTTCATTCCCTTGTTTCATTGACTTCCTCTCGCCTCCCTTTTTGTATTCCACTTCTATTAATTGTTTCAGCAATTCCTTTCCATCTTTCACTATTTTCTGTCATATAAATATCTTAACTTATTTTAACCTTATTTCCATTAATACTATAATACTTATTTATGCTTAACTCCTTATAACACTTCTACTAAAGCCATGTAATTTCATTCCAACATTTTTCTAACACTCATTAATTTTACCGTATTTCTATAAATAAACTTTAAACTTTTTCCAATCTTCTTCCACCGTCTCTTCTCCCTGGTCTCGGATTCTGCCAGTCATTTCCGTCAAATCCATATAGTCCATCAACCTGGTGATCTTCTATCCGAGGCTCTTAACTCTTTTCCAGGTCCCTTCTGCAAGTCTTCTTCGTACACTTTGTCTTCTGCTGATCTTGTTGTTAATTTCCTTCCTTTGATGCTGAAGAGTAGGTCTCGGGGGAGCTCCAAACTAGCAATGTTTTTATTCCTTCTCGACATGTCATCCACATCTCCGTGGTTAAAACTAAAATCCAAAAGATATTTCAGGACGTGTTTCAAAATCCCTCCAAATCTGAAAGTCCCCACAACTCCAATTTCCTCCTGACCCAAGTCCAGATCCCAAAGGTCAGTAAATCCCTGCATGAGATGATCTATCCAACTTTCCTTCTCCAGTCTAAACAGGGTTCCAATCTGACTTTCTCTGAATTCAATCATAGAGGGCAACAACTTGTAGTCATCAAATTGCCTCTGTAAGGCTGGGGCTCTCTCCCTCTCCATTTGTATTACTTTAGGTTCAACAACCACAACTTTCTCCCTCGCTTTCTCCACCATTTGGCATGTCAAAGTAGATTCCTGTATCAGTTCCTGAATAGTTTCTGTGTAGATGTTCACTTTTTGTCCCAAATTAGTCGCTTTTTGTCCCAAAATATCAATTTTAATATTCATCACATCCGTCTTCTTGTGGAGCTGTTCCAATGCCTCACTTATCTTGCCTAGTGCAACCACTAAGGCTTCTTCTGTCAACATTCTCAAGCGATCCAAGGTCAATCTCACGGTTTTCTCTTGCAGCTGGAGATTCCACCAGCCCAACTCTTATAACAATTTCAAAGGCTCCCTCTAGAGGAAACAATTTCTGTTTGTATCAATCCTTTTAAGCACAGTTCAAACAGTAAGATTAGTTTCAATTTTCAACTACTTTTACTCCTTTTTAAGTGTAGAAGAAGACAATGGAAACAATGTATTTCTCTTATTTAACTAACTGTCACAGTCAATGAACTTTCCCAAAAATGTCAGTCTTACTAGCAGTCTGTTTCCAGGTTCAGAGCGGTGGTGATCCAACTTTCTTTAATCTCTCCTGCAGGCTTACACGATCCAAAAATTCCCCCCTCTTCTCCTGCCTCCAAGGGGGGTTTAATGATTTTAGCCGATGGATGTTTAATCTTTTACATAGGACTTTCCAGGACTTTAGCTTGCAAATTCTTTGCTTCAATCTATTTACAAAAGGGGAAGGCGGACTTCCTGTTTGAAACCTCCCTGTTTCGGTGCCAAATTAAGACGTTTAAAAATCCAATTTTTCGTTCTACTCACGGGTAGTTGTTTAGAATCAAATTGTCCACAGGAAAAAGTCAGCGCTCTCCGGCAACAGCAATGCGGCTTCACTCCGTGAAAGAAGCAGTCAATTCGAAGCACCGCACCGCTCACCCCACATCGCTCCGGATCCTCGAAACCGGGTCTCCCCACGAGTAGGGGAGGCGCAAAAGGTACCAGCTGAATCCCACATTCACAGGCTTCTCCCACCTGCAATTTTTAATGGGTCTCCGCCTTCGCCGTGGCGGCCAGACCCTGAATTCCACGGAGCAAATTCCTCCCGATCAGAGGAATTCCGCCATTGCCGGAGGCGCTAACCCGGAAGTGAGAGATAGTAATTATCTGAAGGTGGGGAGGCCTCCTGGGTTGTAGACAACACTAACCACTACATTATGCTGATTTCCACTGCCTCCTTCCTCTCCTGCCTTCCTTGTCATGATTGCATGCAGACTGTTTTTTGATTGCAATATTTTATCAACAATGCAAGCATATATTGTATGGTGTTTTAGCTATGTGGACATAAACACTGAAGAAGAGCCCTGCTTGTTCAGTATCCTGTACTCACAGCAGCCAACCAGGTGCCTATGGAAAGTCTGCAAGAGGGATATGAGCAAAACAGCTCATTAGCCCTCTTGGGTTCCCCAGTTCATGCTACCTTGGCTCCAGGGCTACATCCACATCATCCACACCTGAGCACTGGAGGTAGTACACAGCCCTGACGAATATCCATATGTGAATGTATGTATCAAGAGTCTCTTTGCATCGTGGCTCACCAGTCTGTTGAAGCTCATGTGAACCTCAATCAAGCGCTGTGCTCTGATTTCATGTGACTTTACTAACTGCCAAAATTTTATCAGGTCTTTCTTTCTGATTTTGCGTGACCTGTCCAGATTGCTCTTAGGGGAGGTGTCTGCATTCTACCTATCTTCCTAAACTGCAGGAAGGTCCTTGTTTCAATCCTGGCGTCTCAAGGTATGGCTGGGAAGCACTTCTCCCCAAACCCTGGAGAGCTGCTGCCAGTCATTGTAGACAATACTGAGCAAAATTGACCAATTACGTGACTCAGTATAAAGCAACTTCCTATGCTCCAATGTCCTAGACAGCATCTTAAAAAGCAGAGACATCACCTTGCTAACAAAGGTCTGTATAGTAAAAGCTATGGTTTTCCCAGTAGTGATGTATGGAAGTGAGAGCTGGACCATAAAGAAGGCTGATCGCCGAAGAATTGATGCTTTTGAATTATGGTGCTGGAGGAGACTCTTGAGAGTCCCATGGACTGCAAGAAGACCTATCGATTCTTAAAGAAATCAGCCCTGAGTGCTCACTGGAAGGACAGATTGTGAAGCTGAGGCTCCAGTACTTTGGCCACCTCATGAGAAGAGAAGACTCCCTGGAAAAGACCCTGATGTTGGGAAAGATGGAGGGCACAAGGAGAAGGGGATGACAGAGGACGAGATGGTTGGACAGTGTTCTCGAAGCTACCAGCATGAGTTTGACCAAGCTGTGGGAGGCAGTGGAAGACAGGAGTGCTTGGCGTGCTCTGGTCCATGGGGTCACAAAGAGTCGGACACGACTAAAGGACTAAGCAACAACAAATGCTCCAATGTAACTTTCCCCTAGTTGTGCTACTGGATATGCCATCCAGCATTCCAAAATACTCCACCTCCAGTTTAGTGAGTAGGTTCTTCCTTTTTTAAAAAAAGGATTTCGGAGTCCAACAAGAGTTTTGTTGTTCGGTCCAACGTTCCATTTCAGAGACACAACAAATGCACGATTTCCCACCCAGCATCCAAACAAATCCAAGTCAGCTTTGAGTCTGCAAAATGTCGATGAATTCTTCAGAGTAAATCAGCCCTGTCAGGCTGATGTGGAACCGTCACCTCCTTGTGACATAATATAATATGAAATGATATTGAACAACATGCGTTTGGCACTAAATTGTTAGCGGGTTTTAGCTTTGACAGCAGCAAGTTTATTGCTTTAATCCCAAGGTCTTTTAACCCTCTTTGACATAAATTGAGGTTGGCTTTTGTGGAGGGGAAAAAAACCCCGTCCACTTCACTCTCTCTCCCTTTACCTAAAACTGCTTTTAACAATTTATGCTCATACATCAGACGCTCATTTTGAGTGACAAAAAGAAAAAAAAGGAAGATCTATTAGAATAGAAGGAAAAAAGGGTCACTTTAGGTTAAGCAATATATGTCTGTCTTTGTAGGCATGTCACAGCTTTTCTCTCTTAGTGACTACAAATTCCAGGCTGTAGAAATACATTCTGGTGGCAAAATATCAGCAAAGAATGAGAAAAGATAGGCACTCTGATCATATTGTTGAGATCACTCTTTCTCCTCTTCCATTTCAATTGGTTTGGAAGGAACTTCATTCTCAGGTTCTGTTTTGAAAGTCACTAATATGGGATTGAAAGTTTGACACATTAACAGCTGGATCTGATGTACCCAGAGATGGAAGGCAACCACTGGATGTTCCTTCTTTTCATCAGTCTTTGATGCTACCTGAGTAGCACCTAAAAGAGCCTAATCTGAGTGGCTGCTGTGTCCTCCTGCTTTCTTTCTTGAGATTGTGAGCCAGATGCAAATTCATGGAGGAGAGGACTATCGGTGGCTATGAGGCATGATAGCTATGCTCAGTATGCAGAGTCAGAGGTGGCAATGCTTTTAAATACAAGATGCTGGAAACCACAGGAGGGGAAAATGCTCTTGTGCTCAGGTCCTGCTTGTGGGTTTCCCATTGGGTCATCTGATTGGTTACTGTGTGAACAGGATGCTGGATTTGAGGGCCCCTTGGCCTGATCCAGCTTGTTTCACTGTCTTTTGATCATCCTGAAATAATTTAGGATGCAATCCTCACTCTGTTTTCCTGGGAACAAACTCCAAAGGACTTATTTCAGGGTGTATCTGCTTAGGATTGCACTGTTTATTCATCCATTAGCAGGTATTTGGAAATCCAATACCCAGTTAAAACCTATGTTCCAACAAGCTGCCTCGAGGAAAGACCATCTAGCTCAGCGGGTGACATGATGAAAATTGATGCGTCAAAAGTATGGAATGCAGGCAAGTCACCAATGTGACAAATGGAATTGTTAGGTTGGTGTATTTATTTGCAGCAGATATAACACACAGGAAAGAAGGGAGAAATTTTCACTGTTATGGGCATGTAATAATAACAGATATTAAGTTTGACTATTCATCCATGCACTAGGAGACTCTCGATTGATGCTTAGCGGAGGCTCCCCTAATTACTCCAGCTCTGGGAGGCAGTTGCGATTTGCTCTCTCTCCCTCCTCCCTCTGACATCCTGCATAAGTACCTATGACAGAAGACCTGGCTGGACACACAGATCCTGGCTTTTCAAAATAAATCAGCAGCGACACCAGGATCTGACCCTCTCCGAGCCAAATGCCATTCCTTCGGCAGGTGCTTTTTCCCTGACAGGCCCTCCACCACCGCCTCTGGCAGAGAGCATGGGAGCCCGCGGTCCCCAAGCATCACTCTAACCTTTCAAGCATTTAATAGTGGCAGCCATGGCAGTGTTACCAATTCCCCCCTTCCTTTGCAGTTGCAAGCGTGAATTCCACAAACATTTCCAAATCCTGACAGGATAGAACTTGGGGAATTCAGAAACAGGGAGCTGTGTACGAATTGAGATCTCGTCCAAAGCAGAGAGAAGTGGCGGCGGCAGACTTTGCATGTTCAATGGCTGAGTCCTGGGCTGAGGGCCCAATCCCCCTTCCCACCCCTGCTCTGTTCCTGCCATTAATGCTGTGTGTGAAAAGAGAGCCTAATGACAAAAGGAACGTGGTGCCCCTTTATTCTTCCATGCTCAGAACTGCCTTTAAATTGCTACTAGGAACCTTTTCAAAATCTAATCCCTGGCTTTTTAAACCAGTGGGGAATCATAGGGCAGAAGGCAGGAAGACCAACAGTAGGTGGCGCCAGAGCCAATGACAGGTAGAACCCACTCAATCCAGTTTTGTCTCCATCCTCCTCCCTGCTAAGTTATGTGAGGCTGACCCTAAGGTAGGAGGAAGCTGACAGGCAGGACCATGATCTAAATGCTTGTAAGTAAGGCTATATTTAAAACTCTATGATTCCCACTTTAAACAGTCACGGCTCCCCCCCCCAAAAAAAAGAATTCTGGGAGCTGTAGTTTGTCAAGGGTGCTGAGAGTTGCTACAAGAGCCTTACCCACCCCACAGAGCTACAATTCCCCTGGGAAGAAGGCCTGTTTATTTCACTGCTCTGGGAATTCAGTGTTCAAAGACACAGTCCACCCATGCAAAAATTTTGGGGGTGTGAATCAGGGCCAATGAGGGGTGTGTTCTGTGGAGAGTGGCTGTGGCCTGAATTTTGAGGGCCAGGCAGAGTAGCCTTGGGTGTGAGGTCCACCACTCCTCTCCCAGAAGAATGAATCTTCAGCTTCCCCCAGGCCTCATGGATCATGTTATTGGTGCATTTACCCGATGCATTCAGTCTTGTTTGGAGACTTCCAGAATCAGCTGAAATTGTATCATTTATGTTACGGTCATGTCTATGCGAAATATATTTGTGTATGATTTGGTTTGAACATCAGAAAGAGTACCGAGCAGAGATTCCTTGCGTTTACATTGAAATGGTTAAGATCATTAAGATTTTATAGCCGTCAATAAATTATAAAGTGAAATAAAAAACAATCAAGTTGGAAACAGTGACAGAGCAGAAGGTAGCAGAGGCATTAAAAAGTACGGCAGGCAAAGAATTCTTGACAACCACTCTAGTAAATATTTCAAAATACAGATCGAATGTTTTATGGATCACTAAAGCTATTGTAAATACAGCAGCTGTATCCCAAATACATCATGCTAAATCCAAGGCAAAAGCAATAAGAATGTAGCAGCAGGGTACACCTTCTTGCATTAAGCTGAGCTGAACAAGAGGTCTGCACACAGGTACGATCAAAAAGAAACTCTGGCCACAGAGGACCCACAGGAGCAGAACCCAGGGTGCAAAAGGGTGGAATCTAGTACAATGTTTCGTTTATCTAAAACTGATGGCTAACAAGTGCTTGGAAGTCCTCTGGCACCAAGCCATGCAATCAAAACATGGCTGCTGGGAAGGGCTAGCCCAAGGCACCTGAGGTGAACCACAAAATGGTGTCCCCCTCTCCACCAGGGAAGAAGGGGTGAGTGAAGATCTATATTAGGAACAAGGGAGGAATAAAAATCTATATTGGGATCTGCTGCCCCTGTAGATGCTGCCACCTGAGGCCTTCGCTGCACCTTCCCTCATGTGTGGGCCGGCCCTGTTGCTGGGCTACCACAGGTCAACCCAAGCGCCATCCTAAGAAGAGCCTGCTGGATCAGGCCATGGTCCCTATAGTCCAGCATCCTGTCCTCATGGTGGCCAACCACATGGCTATTATGGGAATTCTCCCAAGCACAAGAGCTCTCTCCCTTCCTGTGACTTCCAGTAACAGTCATTCAGAAACACTGCTTCCTCGAAGCATGGGGGCAGACCACAGCCATCATAGCTTGCAGCCATCAATTTGTCTGATCCTCTTTTAAGGACATCTAGGTTGGTGTCCATCACTGCTTCCTGTGGGAACGAGCTCCGTATGTTAACCATGTGCTACATCCAAACTTTGAATTGTTCTGCAAGCAAGGATTCTGGGATAGATCACCAGAACAGGTGAGACGGACCACAGAATCCAACTCATGCCACCTGTAAATAGCAAAGATGTAGCTGCCACAAAACGTTCAGGGGTTAAGCATCCACATCAGAGGTGGGGAAACTTAGGCACAGGGACCAAATGCAGGCCCCCCCCCGGCCTCTCCATCCAACCTCTAGGAATAGGCCAGCCCCCCAGCCCCCAATCAGGCTTTCTCCTCTCCCCAGGCCTGGTCCTGCTCTGTGCCCACTGGTGCCTTCAGGTAGGGCTGGGAATGTCTCTGGTCTGACAGTATATGGCACCTTTCTATCCTCCTATGTATCCCTGGATGTGGCTTCTACTCTGCATTTGCCCTCTCTGACACTTTTTATAGCTTCCACGTCACTTTCTGAACCAATGAATTATTTTTCTAGCTAGTTTTGATGCTGCTTTGGAAGGAGAGAGAGAGAGAGAGAGAGAGAGAGAGAGAGAGAGAGAGAGAGAGAGACGGACCCTGTAGAGTGTGTATGTCTGCTAACAAGAGTAATTAAACATCTGGCACAAATGCAATTAAATATTTTGCTGTTGTGGCAGAAAAATATATACCAGGGGAAGCTATATTTTGATTCCCCTTCTCCTCGTTGTGTGTGTGTAAGAGAGAGAGATATATATATCAGTTCTTGAACAAGAAAATTCACCTTCACTTTTGTTTATATTTGTGATTGATGCTGGATTCAAAACGACACCACCCCTTCTGTAGCCTCTGTCTCAAGCATGGTATGAGCTAGATTGGGACCCCAGTACCAATTCATTGGCCCTTGATGCTCATGTTGGCTGTTTTCAAATTGTAAGGAGCAGAGATGTGCCCTGCTTTCATATTTCAGCTCTCCCTTTGGTTTTGTATATGACCCGTGACATCTTGCAGGTAGAGGTAAGGCCAAGAATGCTGACTAGTGCCCAAGAATGCCGACTAGTGAAACTTCAACTTTTCTAGGTAAGAGAACCCAAAGGGCTGGAGAGGACTTATCTTCTCTCAGTTGCTTTCCAGTCTCAAGCTCAGGGTGGCACATCAAGAAGATAGAGCAGAATGTTGAGCTGAAGGAGTATGGTTCTCCTCTTCATCAACTCTTCACATATAGAACACATGGACCATGGACTTGGTTTGTGAAAGAATGAATGAATGAATGAATGAACAAATGAACGAACAAACGAATGAAGCTGGAGCCTGGGAAGATTTTCTTTAGGCCCTGCTAAGAAAAATAATTGAATACTCTTGCCACAATCTACAAATTCACACATACTGGACAAAAGTCAGAGTCCCATCCTTTGCTGTGACCACTCTTGCCTTTAGTCCTGCCCACCACTGCCATGTGGCATCTGGAAGGTTCCCCATTAAGGGATGTGGCCCTTTGGCTGAGAACACATCAGCATATGCCAAAATTATGAAAATTCATCCCATGCAGATTCTCTACCACTGAGCTATGACCTTTCCCCTACATGGAACATGAGACCTACTTCTGAATTTTTTTAAAACCCCCAATCTGGACTGACTTCCAGCTCCTCCACCTGTAACTAAGTTCTATACCCAGACCTGTTTCTATGGATATCTATGTGCTCACCATCCAAATAGGTGGTTGGTAATTAATGCAGTTTACTGGGGGAGTGGCGAATTAAGTGGCTTGATAGAAGACATGAATCAAGGTTGGACGGTGACCAAGATGATCAAGGTTCTGGAAAACAAACCTTATGAGGAATGGTTGAGGGAGTTGGGGATGTTCAGTCTGGAGCAGAGAAGACCCAGAGGTGATATGATTGTCATCTTCAGCTATGTGAAGGGATGCCACATGGAAGAGACTCCCTTGAAAGGTGGTGAACTCTCCTTCACTAGAGTCTTTTAAACAGAGGTTGGATGGCCATTTGTGAAGCATTCTTGGGGTCCTTCCAACTTTACAATTCTATGATTCTATGAAATCAAGAAAACCAGAATCCTCAAGCCCATCTCTTGGACTCTCCTGCCCTCATAGGCTTCTAAAACAGCACCTGGAATGGCCTTCACAAAAGTGGACACCCCCACCCACATAATTCGAACACTGAATTTAAAAGGAAGATGTCACATTTGAAAAGTTTTGAGAAATGCAACAAGCGGCACAATGGCTGTCTCAGCTGAGTGCCAGCAAGACAATGCTTCTCTTCTCTGGCCCTGAAAAATACTGCCTGGGATAATGTGTCTACAGTAAGAAAATATCACTGTATACTGATTATGGATATTCCTCCCCCTTTCTTTCTCATTTCTCCAAGGTAAAAAGGATTGCAAAGTGTTCATCTGTGCTCAAAGCAGAAGGCTTTGAAATAATAATTTATAATAGTTTTGTGGAACAGACGGCAGCCAGGAGCCAGGATGGTAAGAGCAAAGAGCTCTCTTTGCTGCCTTTAACTTATATGCCCTTTTGGAAGAAGATCCTTGTGGTGAAAAGCAGCCATGATTGCAAATCAAGAAATGAATATCTTTCATCTCAGAGACCCTGTATGCAAATGAAACCTTTTTGTTTGTTTGTGAAACTGAGTTGCCCCTGAGATGCCCTCGGGAGTAGGAAGGGGTTGGGAAACGACTGGTATAGTGGCACATAGGAAAATACCATTGTTGAATATTCTTGTTTGTCCTCCAGGGTCAAATCCTGACAGGTGGAGGAATGCTTGAAATTGATAAATGACTTTAAAAAGAATAACCAAGGAGATGCGCTGAAGCCCAGCTCAAAGAGTAAATGACTGCAGGGTGGGGTGTGCGTATTTCTCAGAACATTTTTGTAAAATGCATTTTCAGATGGAGCAAAGCAGTTTGAGCAAAGATGCCCTCAGGAATGCAATAGTCACATAATTATAAAAAACAAGTGTTTAGGGGTGTTTTTTTTGGGGGGGGCAGCAGAGAGATTTCAAGATTTTATCTTCCATTTGTTTGTACTGAATGCATTGACTTCAATAAATGTATGAGGACAATGTTGTTACACACATTGAGAAAAATAAAAATAGAATTGATATAGTTACACACACTTAGGCACAAATGAAATCTGCAAGTCGTACCCCCTGAATGCCCTGCAATTTTTGCCCAATCACAGACAGACATTCACAAACCCAACACATAACCTTGTAAAGCAGCAGCTAAAATGGGCAACTGTAAACTGTAAGGGACGGACCCACTAATTGTAGCTCCAACACTAATGGTTTAATCCTACACCTGCTCAGAAGTTAAGTCCCAATGTTTTCAACAGGGCTTACTGCCATGTAAGTATGTATAGGTTTGCTGTCTTGATTTTACCTCTGATAGATTTCAGGTTGGGGATGTCACCACTAACTCCATGTGGCATTAGGAGCTGTGCCCTTGAACCTCCCAGTCTGTGATCGTCGGAAGTTGTTCCTATGTTCCAAATAATTAGGATCATATTCCCACCTGGCTGCATCAGAGGAACAGGCTGGACGGTGAGTTCCCTGTCATCCACCTGTGTAGAACAAATAACCCTTTGGCTCCCATCCTTTGCAGTGGTCATGGAAGTGGAGACTGGTTTTCTCAGGCTGGTGGAGGGCATGTGGGCTGTGTCCCGTTGGGTGGTGCTGTGGTCTGAACCACTGAGCCTCTTGGGCTTGCCGATCAGAAGGTTGGCGGTTCGAATCCCCAAGCTCAATGGGTGAGCTCCCATTGCTCTGTCCCAGCTCCTGCCAGCCTAGCAGTTCGAAAGCATGTCAAAGTGCAAGTAGATAAATAGGTACCACTACGGCAGCAAGGTAAACGGTGTTTCCATGCACTCTGGTTTCCATCACGGTGTCCTGTTGTACCAGAAGTGGTTTAGTCATGCTGGCCACGTGACTTGGAAAGCTGTCTGTGGACAAATGCCAGCTCCCTTGGCCTGAAAGCAAGATGAGTGCTGCAACCCCATAATCACCTTTGACTGGACTTACTGGTAACCGTCCAGGGGTCCTTTACCTAGTGCTGGCATTTGCCTTTCCTCTGGTATGAAATGCTTGGGGTGGCGGGCAAAAAAACAGGGGTCAATGAGGGGCAGCTGGGTGGAAGAACTCCTGAGGGGGAGTGGCAGAAACACAGAAGCCAAAGCGGCAGCATACCTTCCAACATTTCTCGGATGAAAATGTCCCTATTTTCTTCCAAGGAATGTTGGGGAGTATGAATTCCCATCATCTCAAGATGCAGATATTACTAAGCCTCCTTGATAACAATAAAAAGTCTGGCATTTCAAATACGTAATAAAGCAATGGCTGCTAACCTGTGGCCCTCCAGATGTCTCCAACTCTTATCAGCCAATGATGGGAGTTTTAGTCCAGCAACGCCTAAAGACCCGTCGGGGAGCCACTCCAGACTTCAAGTATCTGAAAAATTCCACTTGCATTATTCTTGAGCATGAATGCATCTGTTTCCTTCCGTTTTTAGGAACCCACCTTAGACCTAGTCACACCATGGGTCCCCCTCAATCAGCATTGTCTTTGCTGACTGGCAATAGCTTTCCAAGGTTTCAGATGGAAGTCTTCCCCAGGTGAGCCTAGAGACTTGAACCTAGGACCTTTAGCACACAATGCATGTGCTCTGCCACTGAGCTATGGCCCTGACCCCTATGTCACCAGGAGCCAGAATTTTGTCTCCAGTTGCAGCTCAGAATAATAGCAGTGGTTGAATGCCCAACTGAGTCCAGACAGGACTGATCTCATATGTGGGGAAGGGACATAGATCAGCAACAGAGCATCTGCTTGGCAGGCAGAAGGTCCAAGGTTTGATCCCGAGCAAGATCTCCAGCTACAACTGGGAAAGACACCCTTTCTGAAAGCCTGGAGATTGGCTGCCAATCAGCACAGACAATTCTGTGTTTATTGCTCACATTTACTTATTCCAAAATACAGTGGTACCTCGGGTTAAACTTAATTCGTTCCGGAGGTCCGTTCTTAACCTGAAACTGTTCTTAACCTGAAGCACCACTTTAGCTAATGGGGCCTCCTGCTGCAGCTGCTGCGCCACCGGAGCAGGATTTTTGTTCTCATCCTGAAGCAAAGTTCTTAACCAGAGGTACTATTTCTGGGTTAGTGGAGTCTGTAGCCTAAAGTGTATGTAACCTGAAGCGTATGTAACCCGAGGTACCACTGTAAATGCTTTATCTTTCTTTTCTTTCTCCTCCGCTTCCTCTTCCTCTTCATCTTCTTCGAAATAAAAAAGGCAAATAATTGATCTCCGCAAAACCACAGCCATATTAACAGCTTTGCCTAAAACAACAAAGCAATATGTGGTTGTTGTTGTTTTTAAAAATGAAATAAATCCGAACAAATGTTTTGGCCTAGCTCCATGCTGGCATTGTGTCTCTGCATGCCTCCTGGGAAATGTGACATTAAAACATACCCTTGGTTCACACTTAAGCCAATTTTATAGGGCAGGAAAAGAAAAGGCAACATTTTGCTATGAAAGCACCTTCCCCCCATCTGGCAAAATGGCTTTTCTGGACTCTATTGTGGCTCATTGTCTAAAAATAGGATGAAGACAAATTGTTATCATTTGCGAAAGCCCATGACAATAATGATAAATGAACAAATTTTTTTGCCCTCTGAAGTCATTGCTTAAGGCTTTCTCTGGGATCAACAATGTTAAACTGGTAAACTTGCCTCATCTGCATCTGCGGAAGGTTTACAAATGGCTTTGTAAACAATTTTAGCCAGAGCGTTAATCTCTCCTCCAGAAGTGGGGCTTCCATGATCTATGATTGATTTGCAATTTAAAATGACACTGAAACCTCTGAAACAGATATGAGAGAAACTTTCAGTGAATAATGCTTTAGTTGACAAGAAAAGATAAGGCACATCGTTCATCTGATAGTGGGCTGTTTTTGATAAATATTGTTCATAATGGAGAATTTTGGAATCATTAATGTGTGGATAGAACATTACTACTTTTTGACTGGAACCTCAGAAGCAGTTTTCCTCTGCAGCCGGTCTTGTTAGCAGAGGAAGCCTCGGACGATGCATCTTGCTTTCAAGAAAAAAATAGCCCAAGAAGGAACAAGCACCCCGCAAACGTTAATTGGACCTCAGGTTCACTTCTGTACTAGCAAAAAGGAGAATTTGTCCAAAGCTTGCTTTAAAAGGGGCATGATTTCCGCCCCCTCCTATAAATATTGCACAGGTAAATTAAAAGCACACACATGATGTGGAGGCAAATTAAAGGCAATTTTATTTTAAAGATGCTTCTTGGCCCTTTCACAAAAAGACACTATTGTTCAGATGCGAAGGATAGATCACAGTGACTGGGAGACAATGACTTTCCACAGCTCTGTGTTATGACTAAGACACTTGCGATCTGCTAAATATTTTTTAAACAATACCACAATGGTAGAGTAGCTGCCTTGCATGAATAAGGTCCCAGGTTCAGTCCTTGGTGTCTCTAGGTAGGGGTGGGAAACGCTACTGCCTGAAATCCTGGAAAGCCATTGCCAGCCAGTGTTGGCATCAGTGAGTTAGATGGACTGTTGGTCTGGTCCAATTATAAGGCAGCTTCCTATTTAAATAAACATTCATATCTTTATTGAGAGAGAACACTTAAAATAATGAAGAAATGATATAGTGGATTGTAAGAAACAGCAGTATGCAATAAGGGGGTAACAAATCAGAAATGGAAGTTGAGGGAAGCCCGGGAGGGAAGGGGTGAAGATGTGTAATATGTATGTTATTGATATGAGATGTTTGTAATGGCAGAAAGGAAAGTTAATAAAAAATTATTTTTTAAAAAATTATAAGGCAGCTTCCTATGTTCCTGTGAAATTCTGTCATAGGCTTAGTGTGAGATAAACCTCTTTCATGTGTCCAGGAATAAAATAGGTGTGTGCCTCATAAGATGTGAAGGGTGTGCCCGTGTAGGGTTATGCCATTACGCAAATACAAATTATTTCTATACAAATCCATGGAGTGACCACATTTGGAATACCGTGTGCAGTTCTAGTTGCCTCACCTCACAAAGGATATTGTGAAGCTGGAAAAGGCTGGGAAAAGAGCAACCAAAATGATATGTCTTCCTCTCTCATCATGTTGGAACTTGAGGGCATCAAAGGAAGATGAATACTGGAAGATTCCAGACAGATAAATGAAAGTTGTTCTCCATGCACAGAGCTGAACTATGGAAATCACAGGAGACTGCGATGGCCACAAACTTGGACGGCTTTAAAAGAGGATTAGACAGTTGGAGGCAGCGATGCTTGTGAATCACAGTTGCTGGAAACCACAGGAGGGGGAGAGGGCTCAAATGATGCTCACTGGTTTCCCACAGCTATCTTTTTGGCCACTGTGAGAACAGGATGTTAGAAGGGATGGGTCATTGACCTGATCCAGTAAGCTCTTCTTAGGTTCTTATGCAGACTTGCGTGCATGTATCTTTAAAATACCTTGGAAGAGATAATCTGATCCCAGGTAGTGCATCCATGTTGCTGCTCTTCATTGGGCAGGTTTCATTGTTAAGTTGATCGGTAGTTGTGATCTTCTTCTTCTAGGGTTGGGGAATGCAAGGGAAAAGCATGCATTAGCAAATGGATTTCCCTGCCATTAAGATTCTAAACGTAGAAGTGTAACAAGTTAATGCGATGCAGAGAAGTCAATTCCATGTGGAAAGTGGTACAGAGGCTTCTTTAGAACAGGGTTTAGGAACCTGCAGTACTCCATTTGGTGCTAGACTACCATAGGGACATAATAAGAGCCTGCTGGATCAAGCCAATGACACATTTTTGTCCAGCATCCTGTTCACACAGTGGCCAATCAGATGCTCCAATGGGAAACCTATAAGTATGACCCAAGCACAAGAGCAACACTCTCCCTTCTTGTGGCTTTCAGCAACTGGTATTCAGAAGCATTGCTGCCTCCATCTGTGGGGGCAGAACATAGCCATCATGGATAGTAGCAATCGATTCTCGTCTCCTCCATGAGTTGGTCCTCTTTTAAAGTCTAGTTTGATGGCCATCACTGCCATCCTGCAGGAGCAAGTTCCATAGTTTAACTATGCACTGCATGAAGAAGTCCTTCCTTTTATCTGTCTTCTCCAGCATCCAGCTTCACTGGATGTCCACATGTTCTAGAGTTAGGAAGGAGAGAGAAAAACTTTTCTCTGTCCACTTTCTCCACACCACGCATCGTTTTACAAATTCCTATCGTGTCACTTCTCACTTTCTTTTTCTCTAAACTAAGAAGTCTCAAAGGCTGCCACTTTCCCTCACAGGGGAGGTGCTCCACCCCCTTAATCATTTTCCTTGCCCTTTCCTGAAGCGAAGTTAATTCCATTTTCATTTTGATGCCAACCTACCTGACTCACACTTCCAAGCCAAGACTTGGACCGAAACATAGCTGTCCTTCACAACTCCAAATTTTGTGATGGGGAAAGAAAACCTTTTCTAAAAAGCATATACTTTTTGTATATATTTTTAGGGGAAAAAATACATTTTCTAAAAAGCCTTTTTTTTTTTAAGTAAATCGCAAACTGATTTGCAAAATTGGCAGATTTAACCAGAGGGGACAGTGGTCTGGGATGATGGTTCCAGAAACACCTGTGGAGACTCCATGTTCCCCACCCCTATTTAAGGTTCTGTAGAGGAGAAGATCTTACACGGACAGAGAGGGATGTGTGACTCTTGACAAGGAAGACCCACTCACCTGTGAACGTGGCATGATGTGGATTGTCACCATTCTCGGGCTCCTTATCACTGTGTCCCAAATGGCTGGTGGGATATGTCTCAACCTCTCCCTCTGGCCAAGGAAGTTTGAATTGGGCACTTGCAGTTCTGGCCAATCCCAGGTGGGCCTGGGATGAGGTCCTGAGGGTGGAGCCTACTGGGGAGTCTTCACTCGGGTCGGGGGTAGTCTGGCTTGGGTGGCGGATAAAGCATTGCTTTGGATTCTTAGTCTAGGTTGGGGGTGGGTGGGTTTGTAAGCTTCTGCCTTTCCCCTCCAGGTAGGATGGGAACAATTCAGGGAAAGGAGGAACCCAAAAGAACTGGTCCCTCAATGGAGTCCACAAAGAAGCCCTGCTTCCTATAAGTCCTTTGCTGCAGCCTGATGCAAGAGGAAGAGTATCTTTGTGCAGCCTGATGGAATTGGAGATCATCTTTGGGTGGGAAATGGCGCAATGTAAACACTACCAAAGTCCAGAGTAAATCTCCTCTGCCTCATTTCCCTACATGCAGCATAAATAAAAGCATCTTCTGGCTTGAACTACAAAAGCACCTACTCTTGAAAATCCAGGGCTTCATTTCCCCATGATTCTGTAGCACTGCCTCTGTTTGTTGTTGCAGCTGAACGAATCCAAGGCCACTATGCTGAGGGCACAGAGATCAGGGTGCAAAATGGATAAGCAGAACGGCTGTTGCTTGTTCACAAGCCATCTGTAGCTCTTATCAGCCATTTGCTGGGAAGCGAAGTAAGTGGCATTTAAAACAGCTCAAAGTGCAACAGGTCACTTGGTTGGCTATATGAGCAAGGAGCTTTGAAAAGAGTCTGTAATTGGTAGCTAGGCAGTTCTCAGGGTTCACTTCGCGATCTGAGATTGTGACAATATCGACAAGCAATTGGCATGCAACCTCTTTTGAGTCTCCATCACAAACACACTGTTTGTTTGTACTGAAAGAGCTTGCAAGACACTTTCAGGACAAACAAGAGGATGAGGTCCAAGACAGGGTTGGAAAAGAGAGCTCTGTGATTTTCATTATCTATGCAGGTCTGCCTCCTTCTCCTACCCCTGAACTTCTGCTTCCTGCAACAGCACAGATGGAGCACTGGGAATTGGTAGCTGAAAGGACCCTAGAAGTCTTTCTGGCATATACCTTCCAACTTTTCACATATGAAAATGGGGTGTGTGTAATGAATTAATTAACTAACAAGCTGTATATAACACTTGACCAACCAAACCGTCTAAGCCATTCACATAAAACAATATGTGACATGCATTAATGGATACTGATAAAATCAAACATTAAAAGCTCATTGACATAGGGTGGCTTTCAACTAAGTTTGACACAATAACTGCTGCCTCCCATGTTGTTTTTGCTGCATCTGCAGCACTGAGGAGATCTCTCTGGGGCACAAGCCTGGGCAGTGTATATGGAGGTCCTGGGCTGGCCAGAGGATGAGACTCCACTCTCAGCCTCACTGATGTGGTCCAAAGGAAAGCAGAGCAATATGTTTAGCACCAGCTTGGCTTCAGGAGTTGCCAGAAGGAGGTGCACAAGATGCTATCCAACCGTTTTAGGGACTCTACTCTGGATTTGTGTAGGGTTTACTCCTTAGCCTTCTCTTCTCCTGAAGATGTTATGCAGGGCAGCGGTTGTGGATTGTTCCTCAGGGTTTATTCCTGAAGCCTTTCTCATGAATGAGCATAGCTGCCAGGCAGCAGAGGTTTGGAATCAAAAGTTTACACAGAAGAGTAGACCCACTAAGACGAATGAATGTGACAAAGTTATGTCCATTAATTCCAATGGGTCCCAGCTGAGTAACAGTTGGACTTCCTAAATCCATCTCTGGTAAAGGGAGGGCATCAGGAGCAGTGAGGGCGATGTGATGGGGAAGGCTGGGGAATGTACCTCCATTCTCCCCCTTTCCTGCAATAATCACCTGGCAGAATACAGCTAAGCTCCGAACACAATCCTGGACTTAGCAATGCAAAATAGAAAGGAGAAGCTATGTTCCTTACATTTAGCAGCTTGAGAAATTAATGTTAATAGGCATAATGTATAATAAGTTCCGATAACCACATTCGTTCACTCCTTTCCTGTTTTGAAGCGTTCAGATTTGCTTTAGTTTTATTAATGTATTTCTTTTATCTTTCATCAGAATTGTGTTCTGTATGTAAAGTGACCAAAGGTGATTAATGATGAATAGATTAAGATGGGACAGGGCATTTGAAAAATGACTTAAGTGGTGCATGTAAGTCACTGGCTGGAGTCCCCAAATGCAAATTCTGGCTAAGTTAATGACTGGAAAATCATGATGGCTTTAGCGCATGAGCTTCTGAATTATTTAGACCGCCTTTATAAACAATAAATAATTAGCGTTTTGCATGGGGGCTAGTTAATGGGCCACCCTTGTAATTATTTCCATAGGCAACAGAGAGTTAGGATCAAATGCCAATATAGAGGCAATGCATATCTATACAGAGAAGTCAGGCTGATTCATGGTATGACTTTTCATAAGCAATAGCTTAGCCTTCCAAATAGGTTGTCCAGTTTTAACTGCCATTGAAGAATGGTGCTTTGCAAGGTTTGGTGGGTGACTGTCTGCTTTGAGGAGGCATTCATGGAATGGGGGAGGCCTTATTTGCATATGACTCCCTTGTTCCAGCAGCTCCATTGGCTACTGGTCTGTTTCTGGGTACAATTCAAAGTGCGAGTTATGACTAATAAAGCCCTATACAGTATAGGTCCAGGCTATCTGAAAGACTGTATCCCCTCATATGAACCGGTGTAGGCTCTGAAATTATCAGCAGAGGCTGAAACAAACACCATCACCCTCAGCCTTAATTGGTGCAGTTCAGAATCTGACCACCTCATTTGACACACTTTCCATAGCTCTGTTCTTAGGGATAATTATAACGATCAGAAGCAATAAAAACCCACAGATGCGCTGGTGTCCAAACATATGGAACAATTGGCAGGGACCTCTTCAAAATACAGGTCAATGCTTACCAAAATAAGGTATGTTTGTGGAAGCTCTATCCCACATTTACACCTAAAACTCATTGATGTCTTAAATGAGAAGTCCGATTCAATAGATGTCCCATCATGATCACTTGGAAGAGATCCATTTAATTATAGTGCCCACTGAACAAGAGACTGCTAATCATATACTAAAGCCTAGTGTGTGTGTGTTTGCATGATTGAGTGATTTGTTAAAGTTAATGGCAAAATAACCCAAAGATAAAGAACATGGCTGAAAGCAGTGTATGGCTGGACATTATCACTGAACATTATCGTGCCAATTTCCCCCTACACCTGTTAGGCTGATTTATACATATTTGTAGCACAGGTGCCAACTCCCTGGGTGCCTGAGCACCCACAAAATTCCCCATGAAGGGGCCAGGCCACCCACAAATTTCAGTTCCAGGGCTGTGTGACCTGCATGGCACCCACAGCTCTGGACACCCACGGTTGCGGGACCAAGCTGGCACTCCTGATTTGCAAGGTAAAGGTAAAGGGACCCATGACCATTAGGTCCAGTCGTGGCCGACTCTGGGGTTGCGGCACCCATCTCACTTTATTGGTCGAGGGAGCCGGCGTATGTGGCCAGCATGAGCGCACAGAAATGCCGTTTACCTTCCTGCCGGAGTGGTACCTATTTATCTACTTGCACTTTGACATGCTTTCGAACTGCTAGGTTGGCAGGAGCAGGGACCGAGCAATGGGAGCTCACCCCGTTGCGGGGATTCGAACCGCCGACCTTCTGATCAGCAAGTCCTAGGCTCTGTGGTTTAACCCACAGCGCCACCCATGTCCCTGATTTGTAGTGTTAGCTTAATCATCATTACTATGGATCATTTCTTCCCCAATCAGCTATAGTAGGAGATACACTCCCCTCCCCCAGTTCCTAGTCGTTATAAGCTTAGTGAGAGTTATAAAGTTAAACACCATTTTTTGATCAGTTTCGTGGTTGTTTTTTAACTGTCTTCCCACCCACACATATAAACCATATGTTTAAAGGCAGCTTCCTTCCCACCTCTTCAAGCAACTCACAGGGGCTGTGTGCTCTTTCCTTCCACAGATTTGCAAGACACCGTCACACACCAGGACTTAGCACTGCCGAAAGACAGAGCCACCCCTCAAGGTTCCTCTTATATATATTTTCCCCCTCCCAGGCCACAAAGAGAAGAGAAATATAGTCACATTGATTGCTAAACCCTCGTGCTTGTTACTCACTGCCCGCACACAGAACGCTGCGTCTTTTGCAGCAGTGAGGAGACTTGGTATTTATCAGGGTTCAGAGCCAGTTCAGCCACACACTTGACAAATTATTTGTGGAATTGTGGTATTCACAGTCACTTAAATAAGAATCTGTCAACACAAGGCTGTGCTTTGTTGCCGTGGGTCTCCCGGTTTTTTCCCCGAGCACTCAAAGAATGATGGATTGGAGGTAATGCAAATTCACTAGCATTTTATATGCTGGTGCCTTCTTCATAGACAGGAAACATAGCTCAGTATCATCTTGTAAAATGCCTTAACTGTAAAGGCTTCTCTTGGCACTAGAAGTGCCTTTTTTAAAATGGTGTGCTTGGAAGAAGGATATGGGGATTCAAATATTTCCCTCACGTTCCCTCGGCTTTTGTCGGAGCAGGTGTGCGCTTGGGATTTTTCAGGCTAACCAGGACATATGCTTATCTGCTCTTGGTAATTAAAACAACTTGATAAATAACATTATTGGGTTTTATGGCAAGTTAAAAGTTAATGCTGCTTAACGGGATATTAAATACAAATAGCTCAAACAGCAGAAAATGTTGTCTCTCCGGTAACTTCTTCTGCATTTTAAGTAAATCCTGGAGAGCACCATGACTGCAGATTTATGAATAAAAAAAGGAAGATCAGCTCTTGGCAAAAGACCAAGCTGCGAGGAAGAGTTAAAACAAGTAGGCACTATCGGGGAAGAGAAGGGGGCCACAGCCTCGAGGCTGCTTCTGAAAAGAGAAGGTTCATGTGGCCATTTTGATGAGGCCATGGAGATGTGATGGGCACATGGAGCAGAGCCTTCTCAGCACACAGTTCCACACAAGTGGAACTCAGTCTCATGGGAGATCAGGAAGACTCTGTCCCTCAATACTTTTAAATGGGGCTTAAGCACTGCAATGCATGCAATGGGGACTAAAAATCTGGCATGTGGCCCCTTTAAGAGAGACATCTATGACCTAGGATGACAGCACCTGGAGAGCCGTTTTACATTGTGGAGAGGTTTGTTACTGCTCTTTGCCTGGGTTGCCAGGTCAGGAACATTTAAGCCCCTGAGATTTCAGGGTCCAAACCTGAAATTTAGGAGTGGCCCCTGGTGATGTCACTGGGCAGGCCTTGGAGATGGAGGTTAATTGGGAGAGGTAAGTGGAGGAAGGCAGACTGCCCCAGAGTGTCTGTGCTATAATCTGCATGCAGCTCCAGCTGGGCTGAAGTTTCTAAGATACATGCACAAGTCACAAATTTGGCCATTTTACTTATTTTTGGTTTCCTCATGATGGGGCTCGACCGCATGGCGTGCTCTGCGACACAAATGTAATGGCAGTCGAGAGCAACAGCTTGGTCCACATCTTAGTCTGACTTGAGAGGGGCATCTTGGTCCAAAAATAATGTCTATCTTGTACCTGTAGGGTGCCTTTTATGTGGAAAAGGATTGAGAAGCATGGCCCTCTACTTCACCTGCACTCTGAAGTGTCACAGGCCAAAATTCAACACCCCCCCCCCGCATACACGCATTCTGCATAAGCTATAGATCAGTTGTGTGCTCCTGCTCTGCAGTGGTGTGGACTAGATGACATTTAGGATCCCTTCTATCCCTCCAATTCTATGACCCCACAGTCTTCTACAGATGGATTCTATTCTCCTCAGTGCAAGAAGAATTTGTCATGCGAGGCTACAGAGGGTGAGAAAATATGGCACTGGATAATTTATAAAAGACTTGGAAGCTTTTAGCTGTTTCAACAAAGATTACAGTCTGATTTAGAGTACTACATGATACATTTTTTTTAAAAAAAATCCTGCCTTAAAAAAAAAGTCCAGTTGATTAGCCAAAAAAAGAAATCGCCCAGAAATTGCACATGGTTTACAACACATCCAATTGATAACATTTTTAAAAATGTATGTAATATTTTGAAATTTCTGGCTAATTATTTCTAATAGTTTCATGATAATATATGTGCAGACTCTCTCTCTTTCTTGGATGGGTTCCTGTTTTGGTCTTCTAAATGCATCTTCCTTTTGGCACCCTTTCAGCTCTGCAGAATTTCTCCAGTTGCTTGTATCTCTTGCCAAGGTGTTTGTGGAACATATTTTGACAGCTTTCTCGCTAAAATTGTGACTACTTGTTTCTGGAATGGGTACCAAATTGCAAATGTGATATGTGTTGGATTCCGTTCAGTATTACTGCAACTGCATAATGCCACTGGGTTTTCTGTCTGCTGTGGGATCCAGGGTCCAGCTTTTATTTTCCCTTATTCTTCTGTCAGTTAAGGAAACTTCACATTTGTGTGATAAATATGGGGTTTGTGTTGTTGGTTGGTGGACCTCTTGTCCACAGGCCTTGTATGAAAATTTCATGAATGTTGTATCCTTTCCAATATATCTTTGGGAGTATTTTTTTTTAATTGTCTTTTCTTGAGTGGATGGGAGAAGAGGCCATTCATGCTGATCTGATCTTCCTGGTTAAGGCATATACTCTAGCTGGCTCCCAGAAGAGTAAACTCACGGGGAAGCCGTGATTTGTGTGGTATGTTCAAGAACGTAAGAAGAATCAATTAGATCAGGCCAATGGCCCATCTAGTGCAGCACCCTGTCCCATAGTGGCCAACCAGATGTCTCAAGGGGAAACCCACAAACAGGGCCTGAGCACAAGATCTCTTTCCCCTCCTGTGGCTTGCAGCAACTGGTGTTCAGAAGCACCTCTGAAACTCCTCTGACAGTGGAGCTAGAATATAGCCATTGTGGCTAGTAGCCACCAGCAGCTTTATCCTCTGTGAATTAGCCTAATTCTTTTTCAGAGTCAACTATGTTGATGTCTATCACTATATCATGTGGGACTGAATTCCATAGTTAAGCTATGTGCTGTGTGATGAAGTAACACAGAGTGACTTAGATGGTTCCTGCTGCTGCCATTATCCTTCTGAAGCAGCTGCCCAAGAATGTTGTGTGGTGATGCTGGGCCTGCCAGTTCTGTACCACATGTCATTTTGCCCTGTGAATAAACTTATGATCAGTTTCTTCCTGACAGGGAACAGAGCTGCCTTCACGTCCTCTTTCAGAAGAGTCAACTGGAAACCTTTGAGATGTTTATGATGTGTCATGCCCATGATTTGGCTACAAACCTTCCACTGCCTTCAGAAGGTTTGTGTGTCCAAAACTGCAAGGATGTCCAGCAACATCTGCAGGGCCACAGGTTCAACGCTCCCATGCTAATCTTCACTGTGGTCATGATGTACATCTGATCTTACGATTCACTGCTGGTGTATCAGTGGCTAGGAGTCACAATGGTTGTGCTCTGCCTTCAACTCTGAATACCAGTTCCTAGAAACCTCAAAAGGGGGAAGTGTATTTTTCCTGCTTGAGGGCTTCCCATAATGTGCATCTGGTTGGCCACTGGGAAAACTGGGTGCTCGACTAGATGAACCATTGGCCTGATCCAACAGGCTCGTCTTATGTCATGGAAGAAAAGGCTGCCATTGGCTACTAACCCTGAGAGCTATGCTCTGCCTCCACAGCTGGACTCAGAAATGCTTCTGAATACCTGTTACTGGAAACCTCAGGAGAGAAGAGAGCTCTTGCACTCAGGTCATGCTTGCAGGCTTCCCATAATGGGCATCTGGTTGGTCTCTGTGAGAACAGGATGCTGGATGGGCCACTGGCCTGTTCCAGAAGACTGTTCTTGTGCCCCCCGCCCCACCATTCTGGCAGTGGATTGAAGCTGAGGGTGTGCTAGAAAAACATTTTTCAGATATTGTTGTGATGATAAAATAAGAAAGGGGGGGCACTCTCATATCAGGAGATGGGAAGTGTTTGTGAACCACTTTATTTATTTTGGCACATTTGGAAGAAAAAAAAACCGCACAACATACTTTTCCCTTAGGCAACTTCTCATAAAGCAGATCCCAGAACTTGCATCCTTGTTTCATAAATCAGGAAAGGAATGATGATTAGTTTGCTCAATCCTTTCACATCCAAAGCCCAGCCAGTGCCTTGACCTTTTTAAAACTCCCTGCCTCTGAAAGGGTTTGCATACCAGTAGGGAGAGGCGATGCAGTCAGCTACATTTGAGTTAAGCAGCTAAAGAAATTCTGCCTTGGCTCACTTGACAAATGTTGAGTTTGTGTCCAGCACTGAAGAACTTTGGATGACTGCTGATGGGCGACAGCTTGAAACTGGGCACTGTTTTTGATCAGCTCCCATTAAAACATAAATCATATAGTCTGAAATTATTTATTCTTAATGTAGTTAGCTGACAAACCAGGATGTCAGACCATGGTTTGATCCTGGTTTGTTGTAAGTCACTAGACTATCCCGTATTTTGACTGACCTGTCTGTCCTTTATTTTGCATGACCAAAGGTGGCAATCCTACATACAACAATATGAATAAAAATAGTCCTTGGTATTTCTGGATCCTTTGCTGTTGCTTGAGGCTCATGTGGCCTCAGAGGCACAGAGTGCCTTCCATCAGCTTTGGCTGGTGGCCCAGCTGTGCCCCTATCTTCACAGGGACAGCCATAACTACTGTTGTCTTTGCTCTGATAGCCTCTAGGTTTCATTACTGCAACTCTTAGCCTGCCTCTGAAAACAATTTTGAAACTTCAGCTAGTGCAGAACTCAGCAACCAGGTTGTTTAGTGGGGCAAGAAAGTTTGAGTATATTACACCAATCCAGGCCTGACTGCAGATTCTGGAGTTCTGGAGGATGGCAACACAACAATGGGCCTTTTCTGCACTGGCTCCCTGCTTGTGGAATGCTCTCTCCAGGGAGGTTCAGCTGGTGCCTTCAGTATACACCTTCAGGTGCCAGACTGATTGACAGCTGATGTCCTTTTAAATGTGTTGTGGGAGGCGGGTTATTGGTTTGTTTTCATCCTATTTGTTATTATGCATTTTGTGTTTTTTTAATATTGTAATTTTATGTTGTGAACCGCCCTGAGATCTACAGATTTGTGGTATACAAATTTAATAAATAATAATAATCAGTGAGGCACTGTTGGAAGGCTGCCTGGATTGGACAACCCTCCCAGTGAGCTGTTTTCTGTGTGTGCTTGGTGAAAGCATTGGGAGATGGCTTTCACATGGCGTTGCAGTGGCCCTGCTCACTGATAACCATTGGAGCATTAAAAGAAGAGAATTTGTGCATATCCAACATGCTGCGGCAGGATAAGCTGAAGCGAACAAGAACTAACTGCTGCCTTCATCTTCTCTTTTCATATTTTTTTTAAAGAGAAGATAGCCTTCCCTTTCCTGTTTGCACTGATTCACTTTAATGTGCTGCTTTTAGACAGTCTCTGCAAGAGACTTGGGGAGGGAGGGAGCCGTAGTTTAGGGAAAGTCTAAACTGAGAGAAGAGGGGGGGGGTGTGTGTGCTGGATGGGGGAATGTTCCATTTCTCTCCTTTTTTTACACTTGGTGGGAGGATATGTGTGTGCGCACACATTTTTAAAGAAGATTTTCAATTTAATTATGCAGCACTAAAACATTGAAATTAAACTGAATTTGCAATGGAAACTGCTCTCGTTAGTTAACTGTCAAATTTACTGTGGCATGGTAAAACACAGGCTTCTGGTATTTTTATGAAATGTTCTCTGAAAAGAACAGATCTACAGGGCAAAGAAAGAAAAAGGGGGTGGGGGGGAAGACAGCCACCTAACAATTCAGTGAAACTTTGTGCCCATCTGACCTATACATTTAAGCAGCTTCCTACCACTTTAAACAGTCATGGGTTTATTTATTTATAAGTCAGCCACCGGTAGGGGGAGCCCCGTCGATGTAAACCAACTCGAGCTCCCCCTGGGTTCCTGACGGGGTCGTGGTATGGCCCTAGCCCAGCCCCAGACTTCGGACAAGATCCACACCCCCGGATTTCTTTAACGGAATACCCTTAAGCTTGGAGGGGCAGCTGATGGCCACACCTCCCCTCCCCCATCATAAGATCAACCAATGCCTAACCGCCAAACCTTACAAAGTTGTGACGATTGCTACGAGGTAGGCGAAAACCAAATGGCCCATGCCAATTTGCCAAATGGAAAAATTCCTACCAGGCCCCTCAACGGCGACCAACCAAGGTCCATAGCAAGGCCAAATTCGAAACCTGAAACTAGGAAGGGAGGGTGGGAGATCGAGGAAGTGAGCCAAGAGGAAGCTCTCTGGCTTGTGCCTTAGTTTAAATGGGGCCCGGCCATGCCCCCAGCCAGTGGATTGGCTGGCAGGCGAATGACATGGCTGGAAACCTCCAGGGGACACAGGACTTCTTCCCCCACCCCTGGAGGGGAGTGGGTGGTCCACCGCAACTCCTCCCCACTGGGAAGTGGAGCAGATTTATAACCCCATTTGCAACTCTTCTAAGCCCAGTTAGCTGTTCTGAACTAGCCATATCCCAGCAACAACTTCACACACATATTGGCACTGGGCAGCAGGAGTGCTAGCCACGGTGGCTCTGCTCTGCCTCCACAGTTGGAGGCAGCAATGCTTCTGGGTACCAGTTGCTGGAAACCACAGGAGGGGAGAGGGCTCTTGTTGTCATCTGCTTGGCCGCTGTGAGAACAGGATGCTGGACTAGATGAGCCATTGAGCCAATCCAGCAGGCTCTTCTTATGTTCTTAGTAAGTCAGAGACTATAATCCTGTGAGGAGTTGAACTGTACAGCTCTCTGGTTCACCTGGAGCAGCGTACGACACTCCGTAAGCACTGATATAGCGTAATCTAATGTAAGGAGTGATATAATCAAAGTATATGATCTACTACATCTAAGTGACTCTTCATCTCTGCTTTTTCACGATGTGATGTAGTGGTTCTCTCTCTCTTGCACATTTCAAAGCAAGTGTCTGCAGCCTCCCCTTTTCTCTCCAAGAAGCCTCCAGGTGTTTTTATCACTATGTCAATAAAAGAAATGGGATTTATGGCTTAGTGCTTTTTAATACATTCAGCTTTCTGTTCATGGCAAGGTTAATGTTGTCAGCCCACCTCTGTTCCCTTGGAACAAATGAAAGCATGTGATTGTGCCCAGGTTGGCATTTGACACACAAGTCAATGTTTTGTCTTACGGACCGACTGATTGAGTGATTGACTGCATGAACTATTTATTTATTTCATAAGATCTATACGCCACTTGATTTTAAAACAACAGCAGCAGCAGCAAAGCGGTTTACAAAGGAAAAACAAGACAATCAAGAAAAAAATACAAAAATAGTTTAAAACATTAAAAAAGTTAAAATAGTAAAAGAGGTTAAAATTCACACCAACCTTCTAAGCCCAAGACAATAATGTTTTTAGCAGGTGTCGAAAAGAGTATAGTGAAAATACCGACTTGATATCAGTAGGCAGGGATTGTATACAGTAGGTGCTGCCACACTAAACAATTGAGTTCTAACAAATATGGAATGGGTATTATGTGGCACATGTAGTAGTGCTAATTCCATGTGGGCACAGGATCTCATAGGTAAACTAACCCCACCTTGAACTTGGCCTGATAGCAAACTGGCAACCAGTGCAGATCTCTGAGCAGAGGTGCTATATGACAAGATCTCATTCTTCGTGTGCCCTCACTACAAGATGTCTAGAAGGTGGCATCACAAGAACAGGCCTTTTCTGCCATGGCTGCTCATTTGTGGAATGCTCTCCCCAGGGAGGCTTGCATGGCACCATCATTATATATCATTGGGTGCCAGGCAAAAACACACTGGTCTGTTTCCAGGAACAATTCAAAGTACCTATACAGCTTAGGTCCACACTATCTGAAAGGTCATATTTCCTCATATGAACCTTCCCAGGCTCTGAGTGTCCTTCTCTCAGTCCCACCACCCTCACAGGCAGGCACTCATGGTGAGGGCCTTCTCAGTGGCTGCTCCCAGACTTTGGAACTCCCTACCTAGAGAAGTTAGACTGGCTCCCTCCTTGTTGTCCTTCCACCAGCAGGTGAAGATTTCCTTATTCCAACAGGCATTGGGGAACTGACTGCTTTTAATGAGGGAACTAGTGCTGGGCTGATTTTGTTGTGATTGCCTATATGTTTCTCTCTCTCTCTCTCTCTCTCTCTCCCTCTCTCTCTCTCTCTCTCTCTCTCTGTGTGTGTGTGTGTGTGTGTGTTTTAATGATTGTTATTCCTCTGTTCTTGTTTTATCTGTAGGTTGCCTTGAGTCCCTGATAAGGGAGAAAAAGTGGGCGGTGATGATGATGATGATGATGTTCAGCTTGCCCCATTTCGAGATCAATTTGCAATTTTATTCCTATGATATGCATTTCTCCTTTGATATGCATTTCTGTATTTACAGTTTTGCTTCATGTCCCCACTTTTGCAAGTAATATCCCCAATACATCTGATTTTTGTATGTTACTTTTGAAGTAATATATATTGGTTGTTGTTGTTGTTTTGCTTGTTTTGGGTTGGAGAGCTACATAAGAGAATCCTGAGATGTTGGAATTATAGCATGTGTTTTCATTCCCAAATACGAATTTGGCATTTTAGCATTCCAACATGACCCAAACAAAACTTCTCCCTCATCTCTTCCAGGAAGAAGGGCATGCAATAAATGCAGATGAACAATTAAGCATCCACTCTTGTGGCAAAGTGGAACTATCCCTTTGTCCCAAATTCCAAGTTTTCTTAGAGGGACTTCCACTACAGATATTTCAGCTAGAATATAAAGAAAAATATCTCTGTCACTGGAAAGAATTTCCCCCATGATTCTTCCCCCATGCTTTCACTAGCTGAATCATTTGGGATTACCGGAGAAAGAGAAGAGAGACATGTCTGTTGTCTAGTGAGCATTATATGGACTGAAAGCTAACACACACTGAGGAGTGCTTCTGGGGACCAAATATTTACTTTGCTTTTCATGCTTGTGTTTAATTCTAATAGAGCTTATATATATATATATTTGTTGTTTTTGTTGTTGTTTAGTGTTAACAATTTGCATAACGTTCTATAATAATTATAAAGTAGTATAAGGAGATATGTGATTCTCTCTCTTCCTCTCTCTCTGAATGAACTAACAGTTTTCCAACTGCCAACCTACAGGGGAAAAAAACCAAGATTACATTGGATTACACCAGTTTCAGTCCTATTCAGAGTTCCTACCCATTGAAAATTAACTTAGCACATTAACTTAGGTGCATTGATTTCAGCAGTTTTACCCTGAGTATAACTTCATTGCATATGACCCATTTTAGACTGCATATGGCATGGTTCAGAGGTTGGCAACAACTTCCCAATGGCCTCCCCCCCTCCAAATCACCACTGTGGGTTGGAAACCATGAAACTGGAAGCCCATTAAACCACCAGGCCAACTCTCTTCCTCAATACTTGCCTAAATCCCTTTCAGTCACTTGGCACATCTCTCTTTATAAAACTTCTGCCGCCTCACATTTCTATTCTGCTTTGCCGCATAATAAATTGTAACTTTCAACATTAACTGGTCAGGCTTCAGTGATAACCAAAGTTCAGCAAGCTTGCTGGCACTCAGATCAATATTGCCTTCTATTTATAGTATTGTTACAAATTGAAGTTTTATTTAAATTAGACAATGCTAAGAAGCTTATGGTAGATCAATAAGCTAAAATACAGCATCTGGTTTTAATCCATGCCTGATCCTTTCCTTTTATTTTTGTTACCTTTTACATCCCCTATTTTTTTGGGCTGGGCACATGGTGTGTTGTATGTGCATGTACATCCAAATTGGCATGCATAGGCACATTAACTCTCCTTGACAGACTTTTTTTAAAAATTAAGAAAAGACTTGCTGATATTATATTTTATAATTAGAATAAAGGGAAGTCTGGGAGAGGCAGAAGGCATGGTTGGTTTTGTTTTGTTTTCTGTTCTTGCATTTTCACCTGCTTGCTGTTCTCAAGCATTGAGGATTTCATGTTATAATCAATATAAGGCTGAAACAGGACTGGAGAACTTGATGGTTTCTGGTGGGTAGCTTTAGCTCAGGGGTGGAGAACCTCTAGCCTGCATTCCTTGATTCTTTCCCCAAATCACATGCACCTGACCATAAGCTGATGTCACTTGTGCTGTCTTCCTCCCTCTCTCATAACACTAGAACTCATGAACATCCAGGGAAGCTGAATGTTGGAAAATTCAGGACAGATGTTATGTATTCAGTGGTCTGTGTTTGCCTGAGCTTGAGTCTGGACTAAGGATTCTGAGTCCCTGTGTTCTGATTCGATACATGATATCCAATCACAGAACATTTTAGGATTTGGGCCTCTGCCATTGGACCTTAAACTCTGAGTCATGATTTGCAGCTTGGAAGTTTAGACAGCCAATCACGTTGGGAGTGGGAGTGGCCCAGGCCTTCAGAAATGTATACAGTGGTATATGTACTTAATTCGTTCCGGAGGTCCGTTCTTAACCTGAAACTGTTCTTAACCTGAAACACCACTTTAGCTAATGGGACCTCCTACTGCTGCCGCGCCACCATCACCGCGCAATTTCTGTTCTCATTCTGAAGCAAAGTTCTTAACCCGAGGTACTATTTCTGGGTTAGCGGAGTCTGCAACCTGAAGCGTATGCAACCTGAAGCATATGTAACCTGAGGTACCACTGTACAGCAGTTGCTTTGCCCCTGTTGTCCATTTCTGTAGCTCAATAGAGGTTCTTGCTGTTATCACTGTGTCTTGCCTTGTGGGAACCCACCTACACTTCAGATACCTTCCAACATGTTCTCGATTTGTTTTGCACAGTACACACACCTCTGCCACCGCGAAGTGGATGAGATCCTACTGGAAAGTTGCTTGAGGCTCACATGTAACTTTTCATAATATTTGGTCTGGTCTTCCTGAATGACAAGAAGAGTGTGGTAAGATTCAGAGGATCTCCTGGCACAGGTGTTTTTGTGTGGCAGGGAGGGATACCATTCCATGGCATCAGGGAATTCTCATGAGGTTTTGACAGAGTGGGGGCTGGAAACAAACACCGAGCCAAAAACATTTGGCAGCATTGGAAATCACTCTTTCAAGGATTTTCTCTCCTTTTTTCTGGCATTGACTCTAGAAACCCAGGCAGGTTGCAAAGATCTCCAAAAGGATCGCTCTCTTTTCATCAACACTGCAAAGCCGCTGGATAAGTAGAAGGAAACAGATCACATCTCTTTCTCATGCCTTTGAGTCATTGTGGTCTAGTGGTTAGGCTTAGGACAGGATCCGGGAGAACTCTGTTGGGAAACTGTGTATGTGCAGCTACTCACACAGAGTCAATTAAGGTTTGGCAGACAGCCAGAAGGCAATCTGAAGGAGTAAGTCTGCCTGGTGATAACAGAGACATGGAGACCGCTCCCTGATTGGTCAAGCTCTCTCAAAGGAGTGATAATTAATGGTCTACTAACTGGAATGTGTGTGTTCAGAGTTCATGAGTTCAGAGTTGTGTGTATCAGTGTAGAGTTGTGAGTCGTGTCAGAGAGAGCTAGCAAAAGATCCGTGTTCTGTTCCTGTAAATAGTCCACTGTATATAATAAACACTTAACTACAAGTTCCTGGTTCCTGCTTCATCTATCCTGTCTGCAGCCAAGTGGATCCTGTCTGCTTCCGTGGATTCTGCGTTTACTCTGCTTGGTCTGGCTAAGGTCCTGCAACTAGTCGGAAAGTTGCAAAACACCAATAGGTTTTGCCAATAAACTCTGCCTGCCCCACTGCTTCTGCCATTGGCCGAACGCCTCTGCCTTGCTGAGTTTCAGTAAGAGAGAGGCATTCTGGCATGTGGTATTGCTGCTTGCCTGCCCTCCCCTTGAGGCAGAGAAGATGTGCATGCAATGTCCTCCTTCACCAAGTTTCAGTGAGTGGTGGGATGGTGCAACGGTGGTGGGAGTGGTGGGGTGGGGTAGGCAGAGCAGGAGGTGGCACATTCCAATTTCACCTCAGGTGGTGAAGCAGGACCAGCCACCCCATCACAGGGTTGTAAGAAGGATAAGATGAAACAGATTGCTGCCCTCACCACCTCCTGACCAAGAAGGCAGAGAGCTTTGTGGGCTTCAGAGGCTTGGTGTGCACCAGGGAAAGATCTCAAGGGAACCATTGTGACCCCTGCTACACATGGTTCACCCTATTTTGACATTGATTGGCTGGAGGAACATGAGGCTCATGAGAGATGTGACTACATCCATGGAGCTTTCCTCAATTCAGGCATAAGCCACCATTAGTATGGGAAGGAAAACCCCACATTCACTTTCTAATTAGAGAGGCATGTGAGCAAAGATGCAGACAATCAGCTGCAAATTCTTTCTTAAAATGTTTGGACCAGGGGTCAGCAAACTTTTTCCACAGGGGGCCGGTCCACTGTCCCTCAGACCTTGGCCTCTTCCTCCTGTCACCATCACCAGGAGTCTCGGCTTCACGGCAGGTTCCGGCTTCGTGGCGTGGGCCAGATTTAGGAGCCAGGTGGGCCTGATCCCACCCAGGAGCCTTAGTTTGCTGACTCCTGGTTTGGACCAAGCAGCAACTATTGCTGTATGAATGGCAAATGTGGGGAGGCCCATGAAGGTGTGGGCAGATCTACACACATGGTTTTTAATGTTAAGAAACAGTTTTGATAATGTAGATGGACGCGTTCATAAGACACGTTATTACATTGTCTTTTTTATTGCTTAATTTGCAATCGTTTGGTACTGCTCTATTGGTGAAACACTGCTCATATGTCCCTATGTAGCCTTTTACCTGTTTTTTTACAGCATTCAAACTCTGCCCCCCTCCCCTAATAGTATTCAAGGGTGGGAGGGAGGAAGAATTATTATGTGACACCAGAGGGCGGAACGGCGCAACCAGTGACCACCAGCCGCAGGGAAAGAAACAGTGTTTTGTAAAATGGTGTGGCTGGGTATTACTTACATTTGATGGAAGAAGAAAAAAAAAAACAAGGTAAAAAAAGTTTTAATTAACAAGTATGCCCTGTGATGTTTTAGAACGACATATCTAATATCATTCTCAGAGGGGGAAATAACATGAAACAGATCAGTGTAGATCCAGCCCGTGGAGTCTGAAACTAGACAATCTCATACAATTACATTTTAGGCTCTTTGGGGTCAGCTCAAGACTTTTTTCCCATTGGTCGATGGCACAATGATCTGGACAGAGCAATTCTCGGCATCCTCAGGTCCCATTTGGCACGATAAATAATAAGATCTTCTAAAATTAAGTTCATCGTTTTAATAGCCTTTTACAGACCTCATCTTGCATATTAGATCTTAGCCAGGTATTAGGTAATTTAGCAAATAAATCCTCTTCAAAGTGACCCATCATTCTCTCTCTCATATATATATATATATATATATATATATATATATATATATATATCCATCCATTCTTTGGAAGGATGTAAAGCATAAAAAGCAAGCTTTGTAGTTTTATATCTGTCAGGTTGTCACATAAATATCTCAGTAACTACTGATCTTATCACCATAAAACTTCCATTTATACAGTTAAGCAAGTTGTATCGGTCAGTTTCACACACGAGAGAGAAAAAAAGAGAGAAGAGAGAAAAAAGTTAAGCACATGCAATATTAAACTCTATCCTATGCCAGCTCCATTAGCTCACAACTTGAAATTCTCTGTGCTCTCTGCTCAGGAAGAAACGAGTGGGGAGGGTTATGGGAAGAAGACAAGATATAAATTTAGAGGGGATTCAGACAACAGAAATCTCATGTCATGGGTAAGACAGGCAGAAATAATTAAAATAATTAAAATTTGTTGTAGTTGTTTTTTTTGTATTTGTTTTTTAAAAACACCTCAACCATGCTTCTATACAGTGGTACCTCAGGTTACATACGCTTCAGGTTATATACGCTTCAGGTTATATACCCAGAAATAGTGCTTCAGGTTAAGAACTTTGCTTCAGGGTGAGAACAGAAATTGTGTTCTGGCAGTGTGGCAGCAGCAGGAGGCCCCTATAGCTAAAGTGGTGGTTCAGGTTAAGAACAGTTTCAGGTTAAGTACGGACCTCCGGAACGAATTAAGTACTTAACCTGAGGTACCACTGTACTTATGTGAATCTAGGAACTGCACCAAGGTACTTAGAAACTGCTCCCTGATTTTTGGGAGATAATGTTGACTTCTAAATTGGTACTTTGTCACCTGAGCTCACTGTGATTGAGACATATGATTCAGTTACCTATATTTGTTTGAAATGTTTTATTACTTTTATTTTGTACATCATTTGGAAAGGTTTTTAAATGGTGTGGCTTGTAAATTTTCTAAATAAATGAATAAGATAAATATTGCAAGAAATATGAACACAGGACACTGTGTGATACAGGCCACTGATCCATCTAGCTCAGTTTTGTCTACACTGGTTGGCAGGGTCTCTCCCAGCCCTACGGGAGGTGCCAGAAATTGAACCTGGGATGTTCTGCATCCAAAGCATGCCTGAATGATTGTTAAGACTGCATGCCAGCGAATGTGCATATAAATGCAGCAGATCAGACACCTGAACACAGTGCATATTTTTCTCGTAGGTGCATTGTCCTAAAAAAAAAAGGCTGAGATCTGTTTCAAAATATGACTCCTCCTTCCTCTTCTTCCCAGTGTACAGATTTGACATCCTGCATCCTTTGCTGTGAGAGAGGCAGAAGTTGAGTTGTCTTTCAAATTATTATCTGTAGAAATCATACAAGGTTGCAATTTTCTCCCTGGCAATGCTGATAGCACAAAATTCCACCTTCTCTTCTGTTGTTAGTGCTGCAAAAAACACAAAAAACAACAACAAAGAACTCGAGGAGAAAATGTTATATTAACGATTATGGAGAATCTGGATGAGTTTTTAAGGATGTTGCAATATGTTGTATGTTGAGCTGTTTTCATCATAAAGGTATCTATTTTTTGTTTTTGTTTTTTGTTTTTTTAAGAATGCTATAAATACATTTCAAACTTTAAATTTCCTTTGCTCTTGGAATTAATAGGGTGAAGCCTTTAAGGAAGCTTATTCGTGGAATGAATGAATGAAACTAACATATATTTGCACAAGTCAGAGACCTCACATTTCATAGAGAAGTCATCCATTTCATCCATTTTCTATTGTTCAAATTTTATAGGCACAATCGGTGGTGTTGTAGTGCAGGCAGGAGCTTATCCAGTAAACACACAAGATGTAACTGGATGTACATTTGAAAAAATAATATATACTATTCGTTGTACTGAATTGTAGATTTCCAACAGAAGTAACTCATAAAGTTCAACAAAAAAAGTAGAAGACCCAGTGGATCAGTTCATTCTCTAATCAGTTTATGCATAAGGTCCATATATGTGAAAGTATCTATTCCACCTGTCTGTTCATAAAGTCCAACAATACATAGCTACTACTATGCTATAAGATCCACTGTCCTGTGATATCATATATGATTTGGTACTACTGATGAAGCCCAAGACGGTGAAACAAGACTAATATTCCGGAAATCCTTGTCTTAGACTCTGTGAAAGGATTCTGTGGAGCTGCAACAACCTTTCGTGTGTCTTGTTGGACTTTATGAACAGACAGGTGAAATAGACACTTTCACATATATGGACCTTATGCATAAACTGATTAGAGAATGAACTGATCCACTGGGTCTTCTACTTTTTTTGTTGAACTTTATGAGTTACGCCTGTTGAAATCTCCAATTCAATACAATGAATAGCATATATTATTTTTTCAAACATACAGCCGGTTATGTCTTGTGTGTTTATTGAATACGTTTCATGTAACCAGAGGTTTGTTGTTGTTTTGGGCGGGAGCTTATCGTCACAACCCCTCACACCTGCAATACAAGAGTGGAAAAAGAAGAAGAAGAGAAGAAGAGTTTGGATTTGATATCCCGCTTTATCACTACCCAAAGGAGTCTCAAAGCGGCTAACATTCTCCTTTCCCTTCCTCCCCCACAACAAACACTCTGTGAGGTGAGTGGGGCTGAGAGACTTCAGAGAAGTGTGACTAGTCCAAGGTCACCCTGCAGCTGCATGTGGAGGACCGGGGACGCGAACCCGGTTCACCAGATTACGAGTCCACTGCTCTTAACCACTACACCACACCAGCTCTTAGACAACCTTGGAAGGTGGCTGGATTTTTAAACAGAGGGTGGAATTTTTTAGTTGTGATTCCTGCATTGCAGGGAGTTGGACTAGATGACCCTTGAGATCCCTTCCAGCTCTACAGTTCTATGACTATATGATCTAAGAGCCCTGCCCCTCTCCAGTTAGGCAATTTGGTGTGCTTTCAGTCGCCTCTCACCCTTAAGAATTTTCATCCACTATCCACCAGATACCTACAGTCTTGCAGTGCAAGCCCATTAGATCCTGCTGTCTGGGGGGAATGGAGAACAAGAGTTCGCTGCCATCTTGAAGTAAAGTGTTTTAATAATTGCCCCTTAAATGTATTTAAGGCTGTAGTGCTAATTCTTCTATAAACAGCCTCGTTACCCGTATAGATACATTTCTGCAGTCATTACTCAGAAAGTGCGCAAGGAACTTCACTCAGCCCTCCTTCAATTTAGCTTTAAAAGATGAATGTTTCCGGGATTTACGAGCAGGAGAAACAGGGGGATAGAACCCAAACTGTTAAACAATGTTAATGACTCCAGCAATATATTATTGAGATTTTCTCTCTCTCCCCCTGTCATAAATTATAGGATGAAAACATTCTGTTTAAGATTAAATGCCCCCAAAAGTTACAGATGTCCAAATAAGTATACAGAAATAAAGACATTTTGTCCTAACGTTCAGATTAAAATATTGCTGTGGCTCTCAGTAGGAGGAAATTTATTTCTCATCTTGAATAATTTAATGGAAGAAGTATGTTGAAATTTAGAGATGGAAGAGACATTGTTTCTTTTTAAGTCGCTGATTGAGAGAAATGGAAAGTCTACTCTCTCGATCATCCATAGATGTTTCACAAAGGTACCACTCTTGTGGAAGAAAGGTGGCATTGGGAATCTTCTATTCAGTCCACGAGAAACTTCTTGCCCTCCTGATGTTGATGGACTACAGCTCCCATCATCCCTGACCATTGCCCATATTGGCTGGGGCCGATGGGAGTTGCAGCCCAACAACATCTGGAAGGTCACAGAATCCCCACCCTTCCAATAGTTCTTGAAACTGCCCCAGAGATAGACCCAGATTATTGTTGCCATATCACAGAGGTCAGCGGATGCTAACAACAAACCCACGGAATTCATGGCAGAGCCGAGGTTTGAACCACTGGCTTTCTGGTTCACTGTATTATATCAAGGGATGGAGAACGTTTTCTCAGCCTGAGGATTACATTCCCATATAGGCAATCTTCTGGGAGGTGGGGGAGGTATACAGTGGTGGGTGTGGCCAGAGGCAAAAAGTGGGCAAAGTAAGGAATTAAAATGGACCTTAAGGTCCATGAATAACCATAGTTTAGAGGTCCTGGGCCCCAAGGAAGTCAGACTATCTTCCACCAGGGCCAGGGCATTTTCAGTGATGGCTCCGACCTGGTGGAATGCTCTGTCCCTTGAGACTAGGGCTCTACAGCATTTAACCTCCTTTCGCTGGGCCTGTAAGACAGAGCTATTCCGCCTGGCCTTTAATTTGAATTCAGCCTGATCTTTTATTTCCCTTCTCTTCCCTCCCCCTCCCCTTTTATGAAGATTACCCGCTCTGAGACCCCACAGCTAATTCTCCCCTGGCCTCCTCGCTGGCCCAAGTAGAACCAATTCAGAAGAACCAATTCAGCCAGCTACCCCTGGGGATTATCTAATGCTTATTTCCCCTAAATTGATTTTTTTATTGTTTATTTCTATTGTTATGTTTTTATACTGTATTTTATGCTGCTTTTATAATTAAGTGTTTTAAATTTGTTGTTAGCCACCCTGAGCCTGGTTTTTGAACCAGGAAGGGTGGGGTATAAATTAAAAAAATTATTATTATTAATATGTTACACACACTCACTTAGCTGTGATTCTTGCACTGCAGGCAGTTGTACCAGATGACCCTTTGGGGAGCCTTCCAAAATCTGCAGTTCAGTTATCCTGTGAGTCTGTGATTCTGTCCTCCCATTGGGACAAGCGAGAAACATCATCAACACTCAAGGACCACATCCCAGCCAGGCAAAAACACTCAATGAACATGGAGTGAGGGGTGTGTCTGTTGAGGGGCTGTGACCTTGGGAGAGTTCTGAGGAGCAAATGCAGAGACCTGGTGGGCTGCATTGGCCTGGAGATTCCACACAACTGTTTTTTCTCTTCGTGCAGTTTCCAGGTCTCACAATCTCTACCGGCTGTGTAGCTCTTTGACTTCAGCTTTTTCAACTCACTGGTTCATCCATCACCTGGAGAGAAAAAAATATCTCCCTCCTCTCAAACTTTTATCACACAGATGGCCAAGGCTATTGAGGCTGTGTGTGTGTGTCTGCATGTGTGTGTATATCTATATATCTATAAGTATGATATTGCTCCTACCCCATCACCACCAGAAGGTGAAGTGTCAGTGACAGAGTCAGCTTTCCAGTGTTAATTGTCAGGTTGATGTCGGGCCATAAACATCTTGTCATTTGGGGGTCTCTGACATAAACGTAATGCAGTAGCAAATGTATTTGCTTGCTTACACTTAGGATGTGAAGGTGCTGGGCTTAACTCACACCGCAGAGTACTCAGTCATTTTTACGGCACAAAGTAAACATGGGAGCACTTTGTAATAAATCTGGTATTTAAGGAATCGTGAGCACTCTTGGCTAATGTTTCCAAAGAGCCACAGAACAGGACCTCTTTCTTCTTGGCAAAATTTTGGCCTGGTCCAATGGGATGTTTTTCTCTGTTTTATTTATGAAAAAATCTCATTTAACCTCCTGCAAGAGGCATTTCAGGTCATTAACAGCTAAATAAGTCATGGCAACAAAGCTAGCAGCTCGTGGGGGGGGGGGGATGTCGCAAAGTCTTTGTTTTAAGCAGGGCAAATGCACAGTTGTATTCCCCTTGGAGGAGGAAGATAGGTGAGAGTCCAGTACAAGAAGCCTTGGGGTCAACAAGGTGAAGGTGGTGGCAAAGGTGTCAGGGCTGGTCAAGTTCACTGCAAATCCTAATCCAGTGATCCCCATCCTTATTCTTTAAGGCATTGGCTTGGCATCTTAGAACATTGTTTGTTGTCTTACTTTTCTCTGTACTATGCCTTTAGCAATTTTTTTTTAAAAAATCAAACAAAATTATCTGAAACCATGAGATCTTGAAACTTCATTGCTTTCTTCAAATGAAAGCTAGTGATTTATGTTTTTAAAGCACATGCATATTTCAAACAAACAAAATCCTTCAAAGTGAGAGAGATGCCTTGTGTTCTTCTCTGTTTTACAACATTCTCACTGATTTGACTGATTCTTTCTTATTAGTTCCAGGAGTAACCCATTGCCGACTTTTGTAAAAGTTTTATTATATGTCGATTTTTCTATCTTTAGTAGCCAACAAAAAGGAATGTGGTTTTTTTAAAAAAAAGAAAGAGAAAATACTCTAAATTCTCAATGTAATGCCTATTTAGTACAGACACTTAAATACATTACTTGAATTACTATCCCTTTGAGTTAAAACAAGCATTGGGACCATAAATCACGATGAAAGCATTAATTGCATAAATATCTGATTTGCTGATTTTTCATGTGCACTATCTAGGAGCATGTGGGTTAGAGAGGAGAATGCAAAACTTTTTAAATGCCTGGTTGTGCTTCCGTTGATCAAGTATATATTTTAAGTAACATTGCTCAAATTGTATAAAATGCATGAGAGGGAGGGAGGGAGATTGAAATCCCTATGTGATACCCTGATCCTAAAAAAGCATATAGATAAAGTGGGATAATATAGATATGGTGTTGAAGGAGACTCTTGAGAGTCCCATGGACTGCAAGAAGATCAAACATACCCATTCTTAAGGAAATCAGCCCTGAGTGCTCACTGGAAGGACAGATCGTGAAGCTGAGGCTCCAATACTTTGGCCACCTCATGAGAAGAGAAGACTCCCTGGAAAAGACCCTGATGTTGGGAATGATTGAGGGCACAAGGAGAAGGGGACGGCAGAGGACAAGATGGTTGGACAGTGTTCTCGAAGCCACTAATGTGAGTTTGACCAAACTGCAGGAGGCAGTGGAAGACAGGAGTGCCTGGCATGCTCTGGTTCATGGGGTCACGAAAAGTCGGACATGACTAAACGACAACAACAAAGTGGGAGTGCTAATTTCCTGCCGCTGTCTGCCTAAAGCAGTGGCCTCATTTTCCCTAATAGATGAGGCAGTCATATTTCTTGAAGGCTTGTGGGCAAAACCTCATGGTTATTTGCCTGGGAATCATCCCACTGCTGCTGTTCAGATTGGGTCTCTAGCTTCCCACCACACAACAACCTCAAAAGGTAGACCATGCCTTAAGAATGGTTAACTGAAAACCCACCAGCTCTCCAGTTCAAATGCTGAAGACATCTGTCCATTGAGCTTAATTTTGTTCTCGTCTCCCAAGTGGTCTTTATTCCAAACAATTTTCCACACTCATTAAGCAGTATTAAAGTAATACAGCTCATGCTTCTCCTGTAGGAAAAGAGACTGTTTTCCTTATTTGTATCAGCACTTTTCTTCCACTTTAAAAAGGTTGTTGAGCAGTTTGTGCCCTGGGAGTTGGCAGCTTTTGTTTGAATATTCTTAACAACTAAAAGTTCTGTTTATTCAATATTCAGATGCAAATACTTAGAAGGGAAGTTAGTTTTTATCCCCATGAGGATTTGCACTTGGAGCCTTCGACATCCATCCTTTGAGAGGGAAGAGATGACCTATAATGAAGTGGTTCATGGTACAATTAAAATGATGTAGTAAAACAGTAACATGATATGCTGAATTGGAACAACTGAAGCTGATTAAGGAGGACATCAAAATTAAATGCTTGATGGAACTGACATAACAAATACAAGATGGCCACTCTGCATTGGAGCCAGGATGCGCTGTCAATGCGATGATGTTCTCCAGGCAAATTCATTGATAGATGCAACATTTTAATAGCCTTTCTATAATTTCTTGCAGCTCTCTGCTTTTAATTCTTTCTCCCCCCTCCCTCTTCCTAGTTAATATACTTGTGTATAATTTAAAGAGAACACTGTTCTGTTTCATCATAAAAAGATTTGTCTGTTACTTTTGCTGTGTAAATCAAATGGACAGGGCAACACACTTCGACTTGTTTTGTAAGGCGTTTGTTGACAACAACAGCGGAAGAGATCACAGGGACCGCCAACAAGTGTGGACATCAATTATTTTTTAATTGTATAGGAGTACAGTACACTAATTAAAACTAGTATATCTTGCAATGCCAAAGGCAAAATTAATTATTAATTTTTATTAATATTCAGAAGTAGCACAAGGAATACATTAAAAAAGATTTTGTGGTTGGGGGTGAGATCTTGTTTAGCTTAAGGTTTTTGTAAAAGCAGGGAAAGGGGGGACGTTGGCTAAATTTGAATAGTTAAACATGTTGCTGCAAAGATTAGTTATACCCAGAAAATGGGTTGTTGTTTTTTAAGGTTCTTCAGTTTGGAAAGCAATCATTGGACTTGGAGACTTGGAAACAACTATTTGACTTGAGAAGTCCAAATTGCCACACCATCTTTCTATTGTTTCTGAGGGTTTCAGGGGTGAAATGTTCTAAAGGTTCTCCTGAACAACCCCATTCATTTCAACAAAGATTGTACATGGGGTGTGTTTCTGGGATCATAAAACAACATCGAGGGTGGGGAGTCTCCAAAATGATACAGTTCCTCATCTGCCGATTCGATTGAGTGAGTTTCCCAATTCATCCGAAATTCAGATTGATTAGTTTTGGAAGTCAACATCAGCAGTTGAGATTGTAATGTACACCTCTCCTGTTGGAGACCTTAAAGCAAAAGAATATCTGGAGGAGCTGATCCCCAAAGTGCAAACTTTATATCCATTAGTTCAGGGATGCCGAACCTGTGACCCTCCAGACATTGCTGGACTACAAGTCCCATCACCCCTAATCATCGCTGTGCTCAATGGAGCTGATGGGAGTTTGAGACTAACATAATCTGGAAGGCCACCCTTGCAGTCAGGCTTGCAACACTCAAGGTTATTGCCACCATATTTCAGAAGGCAACTGATGCTGAAAATAAACACAGCAAATCCATGTCACAGCTGAGATTTGAAACAGCGGTTTCCTGGTTCACAGATCAGCCACTGTTCTTCACTGGTCGGCTTTCCCCTGATATATTATTTCTTCCCAGATACAATTTTCCTGGCTCACCTGTCCATTTATTTCAGTTTACCTTTCACCAGTACCACTGCAGTTCCAAGACTGAACTCAAAGCAAGGCTCTGAAAGATGGTATAAGAGTCGTCCTGAAATATCTGTCACATGGAAGATGGAGCAAGTTTGTTTTCTGCTGCTCCAGGAGGTGGAACCTGAACCAATGAATTCAAATGACGAGAAAGGAGATTCTGACTAAAATTAGGAAGAACTTCCTGATGGAAGGTGGTGGACTCTGCTTCACTGGAAGTGTTTAAAGTTAGGTTCGATGACCATCCATCAGGGATTTTTGAGGTGTAATTCCTGCTTTGCAGGTGGTTGGGCTAGATGGTCCTTTGGGTCCCGTCAGACTAAAAAAAAATATGATTCTATAATCCGAGCACCCGGTGGCAGTTGAACAATGAAGCAGGATGAGAATATTTTCCCCCATGGCTGGCAGGGCAGCAAATTGGCACATACACACAGCCCCCACTTGGCTGAGGCATCCACGAGAATGCCTGGGCTGCCACTATGGTTTGTTGCAGCAACTAGAAAGGGGGAAGGAGGAAGAGGGGTGTGTGTGTGGTAGGAAGAGCACATTTATTTCCTTCTCATATACTTCTTGCAGCCCAACTGATTGTTGAAATAATATAATGTTGGTGTAGCTGAAAATTTGGTCTGATCTACGAAGTATTTAACATTAACCTAGGGATGAGGGAGAACCTAGATTTGGTCCACAATTAAGGGTGAACTGACCTACTTCTCATTTGCCAAAAAATTATGCAAACCAAAACACCTTTTGAATCCGCCCTTCTCCACATTTTTGCTGTGCAGTTCTCCAGCCAAGATGCATATATTAGATTTGTATTATTAATAGAAATGTGCACTGACGCTAACAAACTTTCATAGTGATGTTTATTTATTTATTTATTAATGCAAACAGATATGGAAATATGGAGAGCTGAACTCAAGACTACAAAACTGAGAAAAAGGGAGAATCTGAAATCGAAAGATTCTCTGACTCCAATGCAAATTTGGCGGGGGGAGGGCTGTCTTCACTCATCGTTCCGTTCCACTGTAAAAGCCACTGAGAGTTTGCTCGTCTGAAAGCTGCTTCAGTTATAAGTAACTGAAAACGATCCTCCCAGGTAACTCTCTGTGTGATGAAAACTCATTGAAATTTCCTTCCTTGGATAGCGAAACAGCTTGAATTTGATGGGTATTCTTGCTGCATCCGAAGGTGTGAAGACAAGGCTTGAACTGTGCATATGCTGTACAAGACAGTTTTTGCAATTGCTTCTGGTGACTCTCTGGCACTGTTGCTATGCTGTGGATCACCTTTGCACCCTTACGATGGTTTGAGAAAACAGATAGCTTTAGTTCCATTGATGGAGTGCCTAGCTTGCAAATGGGGGCAACATGCTGTAAGCGCAAGAGAAACACACTGACTTCATGGTGTTCTTGGTTACATGAATTTACTGAAATCCGTCATTGTCAGAGCTGCCAATCTTGTAGGCTGTGCTCTTTTGCAGTCATATTTTGAGTGGCAGCTGAATTCTACACCCAAAAGTAGCATATGGGATCCTGCAGATTTGGCCTCATAAATGCAGTCGGCATGGCTGTTGGTCAGTTGGCTGGACCACGGGATATAGGATTTCCCCTCGTCACCTCCCTGCTTGCAGGAAGCTAAGAGATCTTGGGGGGGGCACCTTTGGAACAGATTAATTTCCTATGTGCAGGGAGATTTTGTGTAGTTGTTACTTTCATGCGGTGGAACTTGGTCTTGGGGTTCCCCCATTCTGAAGATGTGCAGTTCCAGGAGGGCTATGCCATATGGGTGGGGATGGGCTGGAATCCTACGGAGGCACCACAGCCTCCCACAGAGCAGCAATGGTTTTGGAGAAGACTTATGTATGGCTTCCTGGAGAGCACCAGACCCAATCCAGTAATAAAGGGCAGGTGTGTTTTGCCCCTTCCTCAGACATCTGGAGTTTCCTGCATTGGAAATAAAAAACAGAAGGAAAAGATAAAAAAAAAAATCACCTCTGGGTCAAAGTTCTTCAGAGGCAAGAGAGTACTAGCCCAGCCTCTTCCCTCTGAAAGTCACCAATGCAACTGTTCTGAGATCCTTGGGCAGGCTTCCTCAAACTCGGCCCTCCATATTTTTTTGGCCTACAACTCCCATGATCCCTAGCTAGCAGGACTGGTGGTCAGGGATGATGGGAGTTGTAGTCTCAAAATATCTGGAGGACAGAGTTTGAGGAAGCCTGTCCTTGGGGGATGCCTTTCTCTCAGTCCCGGCACCGACACAGACATCTTGGTGGGGATGTGGGAAAGGGCCTTCTCAGTAGTCACACCCACCCTGTGAAACACCTTCTCATCAGATGTCAAGGAAACATTTGAAGGCAGCTCTGTATAGTAAAGTTTTTAATGTTTGAAGTTTTACTGTGGTTTATAAATTGTTGGAAGCTGCCCAGAGTGGCCTGGGCAACCCAGTCGGATGTGGAGCATAGAACTAGTAATAACTTCTTCTTCTTCTTCTTCTTCTTCTTCTTCTTCTTCTTCTTCTTCTTCTTCTTGCTGTCCTTCCAAAGCCAGGTGAAGACTGTTTTGTTCCAACAGGCGTTTGGGAACTGACTGTTAAGAGAAGGGTATTTATAGTGTGGACAGATTTTGTTTGGCGAGGTATTCTGCAAATTGGGTTCTAATATGGGGTGGGGGAGGGGGCCAGCTTTCTCCAAGTAGCTATCCACTATGCTCCTTGGGGTTGAGAGATCTGGAGTAATCACTGGGATGGTGAACGGAGCACATGTGGAAGAGCCAGGGCATTTTTTTCAGGGGGAACTCAGTTCCGGCACCTCTCGGGTAGGTGCCATTGCCATTCTATGAGAAAAAGGGAGGTGTTCTTGGTGAGTTCCAGCTCCTCTTTTTCAGATAGTACTGGGAAGAGATATGAAATAAGGCAGTCTTTAAGGTACACAAAGATTACCCATGGTTCCTATGCTTTTCTACTGATAAGGTTACTGCATCTCCTGAAGTTCAAACCCTATGAAAGGCAGCTAAATAGGGGAATTAATGACTGGTGTAGCATCTAGTAGCACATTGGCCTTCGGGTGATGGTGACCAGCTGTGACTTGTGGTATGAAGTGATGATGGACATGGAAGGAAATGCCACAGAGCAATAGTTCTGAAACCAATACTTTGGCCAAGAGATCCCAACCAATTTCATCAGGCTAAGTCCCAGGAATCAGAGGATAAGCCACATTAGAAGCTCTCCAAATTCTTCTCTGCCTTGGATTAAAATCTGAGCCAGAGAAAATACACCAGGTTGCTCCCAACTTTGAAGTGCTACCTAGAGATAATTTGATACTGAAAAAGAAAAAGACAGCATTCTAGGAGACCTTGGATGCAACATTTCAAAGTTGCCCTCTCCCTCAATGAAAACCAAAGGGAAGGGTTCTCTAATATGATTGCAAACAGAACTTGTGCGGTTGGGAGCTCTTTTCACATGAAGGATGAGGGGACAAAATCATTTGCCTCAAGTTCTGATGCATACCTCCCTAAATTGCACTTCACGAACACAAATCCTTTTGAGGTTTGCACTTCTCCAAGTTTTGCTGTCCATACACCAACCCAAAAATGCATTCAGAAAAGATAGAGGATATATTTGGGAACACTGAGGAATTTTCCTGCAATCTGCATGTATTAGGCAAATGTGTGTACAAAAGGTTATATATTTGGAGAAGTGTGAATTAAAATATGTCTGGGTTTTCAAGCAGATGTTGAAAAAAAAAAGTACAGGTTTGCAATGAAGCAAACTGAACTTAAGACTGTGAGAATGAGAAACTGAAAGAAAGTGAAATTGATAGACCCACCCATCTCCAGTGCTAATGGAGTTATCTATGTTAGGGTAAGGACTTCCCACCACCCCACTTGCCATGACTCCACTCTAATCCATTACAGTGGTACCTCGGGTTATATACGCTTCAGGTTACAGACTCCGCTAACCCAGAAATAGTACCTCGGGTTAAGAACTTTGCTTCCGGATGAGAACACAAATTGTGCTCCGGCGGCGCAGCAGCAGCAGGAGGTCCCATTAGCTAAAGTGGTGCTTCAGGTTAAGAACAGTTTCAGGTTAAGAACGGACCTCCGGAACGAATTAAGTACTTAACCCGAGGTACCACTGTACATGGATTCCTAGTAGCCCTCTAATGTCTGAAAAGAACTTCTTGCTGTCATCCTTAGCAATCTGTTCCCTCAACAATATTCATTGTCAGTAATTGTCAGTGATAACAAAATAGTTTTAAGTATCTGATTAAAAAAAACCAACAACTCCAAAGTAAATCAGCATCTTGTGAAAAGTGTGGAACCATTCTTTTCCAACACATACGGTGGTACCTCAGGTTACATATGCTTCAGGTTAGATACGCTTCAGGTTACAGACTCCGCTAACCCAGAAATAGTGCTTCAGGTTAAGAACTTTGCTTCAGGATAAGAACAGAAATTGAGCTCCGGCAGCACGCCAGCAGAGGCCCCATTAGCTAAAGTGGTGCTTCAGGTTAAGAACAGTTTCAGGTTAAGAACGGACCTCTGGAACGAATTAAATACTTAACCTGAGGTACCACTGTACATTTAAACAGATATTCTGTGTCACTAGGAGAGGCTGAGTAGCTTTTCAGGAACAAAATTGTGGCCATTGTGTTTGCAAATGCATGTACCATTAATGATGACATTTTATTTATTTTTTTGAACGGGGGGGGGGGGGACGGGGACAGAAACACCCCAAAACCTGTGCTTATTTTTCCATGAAAGCTTTCGTAAGCAGATTGTACGGAAGATTGTTTTCTGAATCATTGTGAGAACTGAAGCTTTTGTTTTATTGTGCTAAGAATAAATAGTTAAGAACAAAGAATAATATGTTCAATCTTGGATTGTTTTCCTGCTTGTTTACAAAGACATTAATTGACCTGAAAGCCTTGCTTAACAGCACCTTCTAGTTAAAAAAAACTATTGTGTTTTTAAAAAGTTTTACTCTTGCGTAGAAGCTCAGGAATCTGTGCAAGGCAAATCAGAAGGTGCCAAGTATTCTTTACATTTCACCCTAGATTACATCAAGAGATCAATTGGCCTGAATACGTAGCGTTAAGATGAAAAGAATAACATAATAATACTTGTACTGTGCCAAACACAACAGTGTTGACAACCTCACAGCTTGGAATTAATCGAGGCACAAAAAATGGTTACGTTTGCTTTTTAAATTTCAGATGCAAACCATAATAGAAATCCCCTTCATTTTATTTTATTTTAAAGACTTCATCCTAATATATTGGGCTTTTAAAAATCTTTATTTTGCCAAATAGGTATAGTCAAAATGTGGGCCACTTTTTGTAGCCACTTTTTGGTCCTCATCCTGTGATTTCTTGGCTCCAAAGATTTGGAAGACACACTGCCACCATTTGGTCTGTTGGAAGTGGATAAAGAAAAGTTCTTCTCCCTCTTGCCTCATAACACTAAAATTTGTGGACAGCCAGTGAAGGTGAATGTTGGAAGATTCAATTCAGAGAAAAGAGGACTTCTTCACAAAGCACTTATGCAGCTCACTCCCACAGGAGGCACTGATGGCCACTAACTTGGATGGCTTCAAAAGGGATTAGACAAATTCATGGAGGAGAACAGCTCCTAGCCTAGCCATGATGGCTATGCTCTGCATCCACAGGTGGAGGCAGTGATGCACCTGAAAATGAATTTTTGGAAACCAGAGGAGGGGAGAATGCTCTTGTGTTTGAATCTTGCTTATGGGTTTCTCATGGGCATCTGGTTGGCCACTGGGGGGAACAGGATGCTGGGCTAGACAGACCATTGGCCTGACCCAACTGGACTATTATTATATTCTTACGTTCTTAATGACAGGCAAAATGAGCGGAGCTGCTAAGAAATTTCTAGGCATTGTTTAAGTAGACAGTAGCTTGCATGGCCAGTGTGGATAATAGAAGAACATGAGAGAGGAAGGTTGATGAGGCATTAACTGAGGCATAATTTAGACTAGGGAATGGAATCCCCTAGACCTGTAGCTTAAACCTGGAGGGAATGTGAAACTGGAGGCTGAGCCCCTACCTGCCCATGAACTGTCTTGCCAAAGTGGTGCATGCTCTAGTTATCTCCAGCTTGGACTACTGCAATGCGCTCTACGTGGGGCTACCTTTGAAGGTGACATGGAAACTACAACTAATCCAGAATTTGGCAGCTAGACTGGTGGCTGAGAGCAGCCGCCAAGACCACATAACACCGGTCCTGAAAGACCTACATTGGCTCTCAGTACGTTTCCAGGCACAATTCAAAGTGTTAGTGCTGACCATTAAAGCCCTAAATGGCCTTGGCCCAGTATACATGAAGGAGTGTCACCACCCCCATCATTCAGCCCAGACACTGAGGTCCAGCGCTGAGGACCTTCTGGCAGTTCCCTCACTGCAAGAAGCGAAGTTACAGGGAACCAGGCAGAGGGCCTTCTCAGTAGTGGTGTCTGCCCTGTGGAATGCCCTCCCACCAGATGTCAAAGAAATAAACAACTATCTGATGTTTAGAAGACATCTGAAGGCAGCCCTGTTTAGAGAAGCTTTTAATATTTGATGAATTATTGTATTTTAATACTTTGCTGGAAGCCGCCCAGAATGGCTGGGGAAACCCAGCCAGATGGGCGGGGTATAAATAAATTATTATTATTATTATTATTATTATTATTATTATTATTATTATTAGGACTGCTACCCATCCATGGATAATGGTAGGATAAGGCGCTGATGGGTAGCCTGAAAGCAAGACCTGAATACAACAACACTGTCTTCTCCCCTTGTGATTCAGAGGCCTAGTGATTCCAACAGTGGAGGTAGGACTGGCCCTCTGATGTTGCTTGACACCTTCTCTGTAGTAATTTGCAAACTAATTATATAAGCTGTGTTCATATACTTGAAACAGGTGGGAAAAGAAAATAGTATCCCCTCTGTGTTTTCAAGGTGCAATATGGCAGAGATGCTCATTTCGCTGAATGCAGGAGTGGCTAGTTGGCAACTCTTCGAGCATCATTGGACTTCGACACCCATTAGCCTCAGCCAGCATGACCTGAGGTTCGGGGATGATGGGAGTTGTAGTCCAACAACATCTGGATGACCGCAGATTCCTGCCCCCTCCGCCCTTTCCAAGGGGTGGTTGCTCTGCAAGGAAAGTGCATGTCTTTTTAAACGTTCAAAAATAGCTCTGCTGCCTTTCCAAATCAAGGCACATTGTTTTTGCAAACTAATTCTTATTGTCACCAAGTTTATTCTTTCCTCCTCTGGCTGCTCTGCATCCCTTGTATCAATTTTAGACTAAAATCTGGCAAAAAAAAGAAAAAAAGGTAATGACACTTAACTGCGCTATTTCAAAAGGTTTTTAAGTGGAAAAAGGTATTTAGTATTTTTAATAAGCATCTTCAATACTATTGAGTTGGTTTCTTTGTTCATATCACAAGATTAATTATGCTGTCAAGCACTTTCAAGGCCTGCTTAACAAAGATTCAGTGATATAATGGTTTCCCTTTGCTTGCCTTTTTTTTTTTCTGCATAGCAATCACAATCAAAATTAGACAATTTAAAACCCTTTCACAAGCCGGAAGTTCTGAAGAGCCTTTTAATCAACAAAAGTAATTTTGCAAACAACTAGATACAGCGTTTTTCATATTAACTAACTTGTGTTTAAAAGGAGGAAAAAAAGCCTTGCATGTGCTGCATCCATGAATCTCTGAAAGCTGGTAATGGATGATGGTTCAGACCTGGGAGAGTGCAAACTAGGGAGTTGTGGAATCCCCCAATTCATTTCTTCCTGTATTTTCACCATGCCACAAAAAGTGAAATTGCATATCTGAAGATGCTTATCTTTAAAATTAGGTGTGCTATTTTTGCAAAAGGAATCCCCCCCCCCGAATATCTGTTTTGTTTGTTTTCATTTAGAACCAAGCTTTTTCTCCAATGAGTGCAAGGTGGTATACATGGTTCTTCCCCTCATTTAACCCTCACAAAAACCCCGTGAAGAAGGTTAGACTGAAAGGGCCCAAGGTCACCCAATGAGCTTTATGGCCAAGTGGAGGGCCGGGGATTTGAACCCTGGTCTCCCAGTTCCTAGTCCAACACTCCTAACCACTACACCACACTGGCTCTCACACAATAGCTATTTATACGTTAGTCTGCATCCTTCTGCAGGCTCAACATTCCTGATATTGTAGATGGGGTTAGGAACAAAGGAAACTGCCTTATCCTGAGTCAGATCTTTGGGTCCATCATGCTTAGGATTGCCTACACTGACTGGCAGCAGCTCTCAAGGGTTTCAGGAAGAAAGTCTCTCCCAGCCGTAACTGGAAATACTCTTGGGGATTGTATCCATGACCTTCTGCAAGCCAAGAAGATGCTGAACCACTGGCCTGTGGTTTTGCTTATCATTTTGTTTCAGTTTGGTAGCTGGACAGTTTCTTATGGGTCACCAGGCTGAGCTAATTTACATCCTTCCCAAACCCCTATTTTTATGGAGTTTGCTCAATTGTGCATCATCTCGGTTGTGCAGGGCCATTTCTCCAGCATCAGAAGTAACTGTTCAGAAATCCATCCCGTCTTTGTTTGGGACACTAATCTAAGCTTGGGTAGATTAGTGCAAAAGGATTTCTGCTGTGCAAAAGGAAAACCAAAAGCATTTGCTAAATCTCTGGTGAAAACATTAGGGAGGCAGGGCTGAGCCACAAGCCAAGGCTGTAATCCTCACCCCACTGAATTGGAGAGGCCTGCTTCTGAGTAGACATGGTTAGGACTGCACTGCAAATGTGCTTTTCACAACTATAATGTCCAACACTCTCTCAAGCCTATCATAATCATTCAAATGCCAGTTTTGGGCCCTTAATATTCTATTCTGGTTTTGTCGCAGTTAAAACACTTAGGCTGCTAATCCTAGGGTCCCTGGGAGGATAGCTCGAGGGGTCATGAAAAGGCCCATAGCTCAGTGGAAAGGAAAGGCTCAGTGACAGAACATCTGCTTTGCATGCAAAGGGTGCCACATTCAATCCTACCAATCAGGTAGAACTACACAGGGTCCCTATCTGAAACCCTGGGGATCTACTTTCCCATCAGTGTCAACTGTGCTGACCTAGAGATGGACCAGTGATTTGACACCATACAAGGCACCTTCCAAAGTTTCTAAGATGTCATATATCAGTTTCTGTTTCCGACAGAATATTCCGGCATCCCGGATTCCAACGAACCAGCTGACCTAGCTTATATTATCATCAAATCAACCAAATACGGATTATAGCCAAAAACAAAACAAAAAAGCAGATTTTAGCTTCCAAGCAAAGATAATTAAAACAGCATAATAAAAGCATGCTGTACCATACCTTCCAACATTTCTCTGATGAAAATAGGGGTGTCCTATTCCACAACAGCAACACTTATTATTATTATTATTACTACTACTACCCTGCCCCCATCTGACTGGGTTGGGATTAAGGATTTCCAAAAGTCTAATCTCAACATCTAAAGTCATGCAGGACAAGGAACTATGGAGACAGACTCAAGTGCAACAGCAATGATAGTGCCCATCATGGTCACAAGGAACTGGTGGTGGCGGGTGGGGAAATATGAGTGTTCCAAACATCCCAAGAGAAATCCAGTTATTTGCATCCCATTCTGCATTCATTGCAATTAATGATGCTTCTGTTCCACTGCAGCTCAACTTCTGCTAAAACCCACATTGTTTGTCTTGCTATATGCTATGGCAAAAACTAACACAATCCATGATGTAACTCGTGATGTAATTAACTTCAATGCATTGCAAGGGAAATGTCAAAAAATACAGAAAACAATGTCATAATTAATGCAATGTTCACAGACGAAAGAAACTGACGGTGGCAAATATCATTTAACAAACTACATTTCTCAAGATTCTTTGGGGAAAACAGTGGCAGTTTAAAGTCTTAGGATGCAGATTTCAGTTTATAGTGCAGATGGGTTTGAATCTCAAGACTTTCAGCAGGCTACAGCACTTCTAACCTGTGAGTCCCCAGATGTTGTTGAACTACAACTCCCATCATCCCTGAGCTCTGGCCTTGCTAGCTAGGGGTGATGGGAGTTGTAGTTCAACAACATCTGGGGACCCACAGGTTGAGAAAGGCTGCTAGCAGGTGGCAAGAGGAACAATGTAGGCTTTCATATAAGCAGAACTGTTATACTCCTCAGTCTCTGCTATGGCCGAAGCTAACAAAATTTATTATGAAATCATTGTGTTACAAGAGGGATGTAAAAAAAATCACAGAAAATAACACAATAATTTATGGAAAGTTCACGGACAAAAAACAAACAAACAAACCAATGATGGCATATACGACTTGCATTCACTTGTGATTTCCATTTCTTTTTAAATTATTATTATTATTATTATTATTATTATTATTATTATTATTATTATTATTTCCTCATGTTCCAGATTTTCAAAGAGCAGTGACAACAAAAATGAAACCACTGCCCTCCCCGGGAGGTGATAATAGAGGATACCATGAGACTGGCAACCTCTAGATCAACATAAATTCAGCCACTTATCCAAATGAATAAACAAATTATAGTTTGAAATTACACTAGCCACTTCTTTCCTGTAATGTGAGTGGGTTTCCAGCATGTCCTCTTTTGCTGTACATATAATACAAGCTTATCTGTCTGTTGCAAATGTGTCCTTTCATTTCAAACCCCTGGCAAGCTTTAATTTATTAGTCTTTTTCTTTTCTTTCTGCCATACTTTCCTATACCAGGTGACAATTGATGCTGCTTCCAGAAAGGAGGTGAACATGTAAATGGTGACAATTTCCTCTCCAGTTTCTGTTTCCGACAGAATATTCCGGCATCCCTGATTCCAACGAAACGGGGGGCCTACCTCGAAGGAATGTTGTGAGTATACGGCAATTGGGAGCAATGAACTCTGCAACTGAACTCCTTAGATAGGAAGTGAAAGAAAAATTAAAAAAGGAAACATGTGTCAGCCTATGGCTTCACATTTAATATTTTGATTTTTTTTTTCATTATTAAAACAAACAAACCCAAAACTCTAGAATTCCAATATTGTTGCATGGTGCATGGCATGAGTGCAGATGTGTCCTTTCCTTCCTTCCTCCTCATCCCATTCCTCCTGGACCTGGGATCTCTGGAGAGGAGTGACCAAGTGATAGTGAGGAGCCACAGGATGCACGGAGTAGCAACTCCTGTCAGGCAAAATAACAGGGTCAGAAGGCACGGTTAATGAAGTTATAGCAGCCAGCGCAAAGAGCCAATCAGAAAAGGCAACACTCTGTAAATGAGGATATAATTAGCAGGAGGAGTGGTGGTGAAATTAACACGCTTTAGCTGCATTCCTGGAGAGCCAGTAGTGAAGGGAATGTCTAGGTAGTGAGGAAGATTCTGGAAGATTAGAGCAAACATTGTGCAACAAAGGATACCTAATTAGCAAAAAAGAAAGAAAGGGGGGAGCGAGTATGCCTTAATTAGAAGGAAATATCTGATTGAAAGACACCAAGTTGCCTGTTTTAATGGGGGGATGCTGTAATGAGCAGGGCTGCAGAGTCTCGGTGCCTTTCGAAGAACCAAGACAGCATCTGTAGAGCAATCTTCCTCAAGCAACGTTTCCCTCTGGTGTGTAATAAATACATGGCGGTGGCATTGCAGAGGCCTTGGAAACCTCAAAGTTGCAACAGGACGTTGAGCGAAAACTAAGCCATCAAAGCCATCGTTTGGGCAGGAGCCCTTGAATTTACTCCACGTTAACTCCTTTCGAGGAAATGGTGTCCTACGGCAGCCTTTAGGTCACCGGGGGAGATCTGCAAAGCATAACGATGGGAATGAAATTGGAGGGAGAAACTTGAATCCCAGGAACTGCAGGCTTGAGATTGTGATCTGGGACCATTTGCCCAGAAGCGTAATCCGATGCCCAGTTAATCATACATCATGTGGTGTTATTCCATAAATAAGGCTGTTCAGGATTGTGACCTAGATGTAGCTCCAATCGTAGTGAGAGCCAGGCTCCTGTTCTGAGTATTTTATATCCCTCCCCTGCATGCATCTGATTCTTTACGCCAGATGTAAAATAAAAAAAGTTGCCAATGAATTTGGAAGATTTTGGTTGAGGCCTAAAGTGAAGAAAATATGGCGATTTAAAACAGAAATAAATAAAAGGGAGGGAGGGGACTATTTTCAACATTTCAGAACCCCACAAAAGCGATCCCGAGAATAAATTGTCTGGCATAATTTATGTGTGCTATTTACTGGTCAAGTGATTAAAACTGCAATGTTCTCCTATTTTATGACAATAAAGAAATCAGGACTCCAACTTACTGCAAATGCCTCACTTTTATGGACATCTAAATGATATTATATTTCCTTCTTTCTCCTCCCAAAACGGTGCTGGAATATTGATTGCCATTAATCTCTCTCTTTCTCTCTTTCTCTCTTTTGACTTCTTATATTTAATTGTCATAATTAGCAATCCACCTCATCTTCCCAGTCTTAAACAGCTCCTGTCAATTTTCAAGGATATTTATAGATTAATTTTAATATGTAATTTAATTTATTACTGCATACCTTTTAGGTTGTCTGTAACATTAAAATACTTATGGTACAGAATATTTTAATTAAAACTATTCATCAAAAGGGGTCCAGGTAGCCTGTGTCGGCTTGTTTTCAGTAGGGGGTGCTGGGAATGAAGGCAAGCAAAATAATGGGTCAATTAAAAAAAAAACACACCACACACACACATACACACTCTCTCACTCTCTCTCTCTCCCTCCAAAAGATAGTTCTTCCTACAACAACCTGAATTTTAGATTTAAATAAAACATAAAAGCATTTTGCATTTGGACTACTGGAATCATGAATTTAGCTATTTTGCTTGTAGTATCGGAAAAGAAACAGCAGAAAAGAGCAGTATGGTTGTGTGAATAATTTCACCCAGGAAACTGCACTGATTTTTAGGTGTCTCTCTTTTTTTAACAGAAACACTAATTGTACAAGAGGCAAACATGATAAAAGAAAATCTTTTTATATATATATACTATTAATGTTTGTGTGTGTGTGTGTGTGTGTGTGTTTAAGTGACTTTTCATACCAACATTGAGACCAAAATGCCTCTTATCTTATTTCCAAAGCAAGCCCTACGAGTCAGGCTGCAGCCTCTGACTGTGTATTCAGATATGCCAACCTAGTTCTTACATTAGAAATATCAATGGAGTTCAGTACTTCTGTATGTAATTGCAGCTTCTCTTGGATTCTTTCTTTCAACTGAGGTCATGTGAAAAGTTCTGCTTAGCTCAAAGGCTCAGGTAGGTAAATGCATTTTTAAAAAACAGCATGAGCCATATCCTGTCTCCTTTCCCAGCCCCAACACACACAGCCCCCCCTCCCCCCCGCAAAAAAAGAGTATCAGCTGACAACTTAATTCTTCAGCTTGTATGCAAATATTCTGACAATAATTTGCCACTGCTTCTGAATATAATTTCAGGAATGCTTCGTTATACCATTATTATTTTCTCCCTCTCTCTTCTTTTTCTTCTTCCTTTAATTCTCTATTTCTGTCACAAAACAGATGGCTTAACCTTAATTCATGCAGAAATGGTAGAAAGTGTTTTCTGGGGTTCTATTCAATTAGCATGAAGATTATTGCAACACGGTACAATATTACAATAATTATTTATGTTAATCTGCAGATTAGAGGGGACGATAGCACTAGGCATACAATAAATCTCTTTTCTTTTCTTTTTGCACTGAGTAACCTATTGAATTGCTGGTGCATTCACAGAAAGGTCAAGTCCACCTAAATATTCTGTCTAGTTAAGAAAGTAGATGTGGCGAATGGGAAGGAAAAAGGCAGTTCCTAGCCAACGCCTCTTGCATTTTGGAAGGTTAGCATGAAATGCATTTGGATAAGCAGGGGTGGGTGGGGAGATGAGGTTTATTATCCCAGCGAACGCCAGGGTCAGAAATTGGCCTGATTTTCTTCCCTGTCTTCTTAATGTCACCTCCCCACCAAATGCTAAATTAATCACTCCGATTTATATGGAGGTGAGCGCGGCAGAAAGTCTTCATCGAAGGAGGCAAAGCAGGGTTATGTTTCGACAAAAATGCAAGGTAATCCTTTCTCGGCTGCTGTTTCTGACTTCTGGGTTTTGCTAACAGCCTTGCGATTATACAGCTTGCCTTTGCCAAAGATCTGTCTCTCCTGATCTTTTTTTAAAAAAAGGACCTAAGAAAGAAATGTGAACTTTTCCACTATGATCTGGAAATAATAATAAAAAAACTATCACACACAGATAATAACAGTGCTGATATTATTGGCTAACTGAGGGTGCTCTAAGTTGGGTATTGTCAATGGCACAAAGCGTCGGAGCAGGGGAGATTTCTGCCAAAGCCTTGCACTGTTTATGTGAAACATGTAAGCAGAGAGCGAAATAGGTTGTGTGCTATTTAATGAAGAGTTTTGTGGGCTTTCCCCCAACCCTTCAGTTCCTTTTCCTCCCCTCTCTCTTAAGGCTTTACTCCTGGAAATAGCATATGCATAGTCAAATACTTAGAAGACACTGCAAAAGGAATCACAGTTTCAAACAGAGGAGTCTGGCTGCACTTACCTGTTTCAAGTTTGCCTCTTCTTTTTTAAAAAAACAACAGAAAAAAGTTGGCATAACGCAATAACAGAGGTGTGGGGTGACATTCGACTGAGTAGACCCATTAAAATTGATAGGCCTATGTTAGTCATGTCTATTAACTTCAATGAGTAGCTCTTAAATATCTTCCCCAGAATACGCTAAACATTAGAATCTTAAGAAGGCAGACGGGACTCAACCATGTCAGTGTTCAAGTGGAAATCACCCTTGCGAATGCCCCCCTGTTTGGATCCTTCAAACAGAAAATTAGCACAACAGCAGATTGAAGCAGAGCTACAAGCTTTTTTTTTTTTTTTAAGGCTACATTTTATCACCATCATCATCAACAATCTTCATTATCAACAGCAGCAACAACCTTCAGCATCATCAGGAGAATTTTCAATATGCAGCAATTAAAAATGAAACAAAACAAGGAACCCACATTCTCACACTGAAATATAGCCACCTCTGCCACCTCAAGATTCCCCTTAAGATGGCCACATGTTCTATTTCATCAAGGTCAGTCTTTGAATTGAAAGTGTCCTCAATTTGTGGGGCTGCTTGGTCTAAGAGTAATTTAAAGTTCAAGGGTTGTATCTGACACTCATCATACTCAGAGCACACCTATCAAAATGATGGTGATGATTTTATTTATTTATGTCCCGCCTTTTTTCCTAACATGGTCTCCAGATGGCTTATGGATACCTTTACCTTTTACCTACGGATAAAATAGAAACAGTTAAAAACATTGGGAGGCGGGGGAGAACAAGCATTAAAAATGATTAAGCATTAATAGAATTACAACATTATAAGATCTATTAAAACTTACAAATAATTGCAATAATGAAATCACAGCACCAGACCTTTCCTTTAAAGCAGTCAGTTCCCAAAAAGCCTGTTGGAATAAGAAAGTCTTTGCTTGTCGGTGGGAGGACAATAAGGAGAGAGCCCGACTTGACTTCTCTAGGCAGGGAGTTCTGAGAAGGCCCTCTCCCATGTCCCCACGAATCATGCCTGTCGTGGGACATAGAGAAGGGTCTTCCAGTAACATCTAGGCTTGGCTAACTTCAGCCCATTATTTGGTCTACTGTGAGCAGGAAGTAGTTGGATAAGAAGGGAGAGCAGAGGCTGCCTTGGACTACAGCAGGCTTCCTCAACCTCAGCCCTCCAGATGTTTTTGACCTACAACTCCCATGATCCCTAGCTAGCAGGACCAATGGCCAGGGATGATGGGAATTGTAGTTTCAAAACATCTGGAGGGCCGAGTCTGAGGAAGCCTGGACTACAGAAATAGGAATGCCAAGCACCTAGTTTGGTCTTGTGCAGGCCTGACCTATAGCCAACCACCAGCAGCCCTCAAAAAAAAAAAAGTAAAATAAAAGGCAAATATTAGAAGCTCAGCAGTCCATTCACAGAACTAGAGAACAGGTCACTGTCTTCTCCTTGGCTGTGGTGGAAATGATCCCTTTCTGCCTGTCTTAAAAGGAATCTCAATCTTCTCCCAGGATTTCACGGAGGCCAGTCTCACGCCTCAGGCGGTATCAGCATGAAGAATTTTGGTCTTCAGATCAAGAACAAAAAATTATAGCTCCCTTCCAGGCACAGCTATATGATGAAAGCCAACCAGATCCGATTAATTCAAAGGTGAATTCTCAACAGCAATATTCTCACGGCGTCTTCAATATTTCTCTATGATAAAGGTAGGAAAATGCACAAGCTTCCAGTACCAATGCTGAAGAGGTGTGACTGTTCCTCCTTTCCTATTTAACTGGAAACGTGAGACACAGAGGGCTTGCAAAGGAGGAAGTTTCATGAGAAAGTTGCAATGTTCAGAACACAGACAGGAAGTTGCACGACACTTCGTCAGACCACAGGTCCACCTAGGTCAGTATTGTTTGCAATGGTGGTTCCCAAAGTGGGCAAAGTCTTGCAGGGGTGCTGGGATTATTTGGGGGAACTATAAGGCAAGGGAGCAGTAGGAGGGGGGGGACTGGAGGTCTAAATTACTATTAGAGCTTGAAAAGCTGGTGTCACTAGATCAAGTTCAACAACTTTGTTGAATTGATTAAACTGAATAGTGTTGACTGGATTTTGAATAAATGTGCAATGACTTTTTACTACTCTGAATTTTATTGTGTTAGCTTCCTTTGTGGTACGTGCAAACCACTATTCTGAATACTGCTTTTTATAGAGTAGGGTAGGGTAGGAGGCACTGGGGATGAATTTATGGAACTAAGGGGGCAGTGGTCCCCCAAAAGTCAGTGAACCAGTGGCTCTCCAGGGCTTCGAACAGCACCACCTAGAGATGTTGCTGAGATTTGGACCTGGGACTTTCTGCATGCAAAGCAGGTGCGCTCCCACTGAGCTATGTACTTTCCCCAATGCTCTTTGGTTATGCAAAATAACACCATGCCTTCAGATTTTGAGACAGCTTGGCAATGGATTGTGGATGGCACAAAAGTTGGCTTTCTTCCCCACTGCCATTTTTAACATTGTGCAATAGGAAGTTCAATTAACAGCATCTCGAATGCTGACTGATGGATACTGCAAGCCACTGGGATTTGTGTTATCTTCCTCCTGCCAGCCTGGAATCTGAAACAAATGTTTTTGGTAGTTCTGTGGCTTTGAATTTGGTCCAGGATTCTGCTTAGCTGGCAACTCCTCAGAGCCTAGGCCTGAGTGTCATGAGTGGTTAAAGCCATCTTTTTTATGGTGGTGAATGTGTGGAACAGTTAAATATTGCTACCTCTTCAAGGTCCTTGGAATGGGCCTCTGATTCTGAAACATATAATAATAGGAGAATAGAATTGTGACACTGGAGGGGAACCCAGGGCTCATCTAGTCCAAGCCCCTGAAATGCAGGAAACACAGCTAAAGAATCCCTGACAGATGGCCACCCATCTTCTGTTGAAAAACCTCCATTCCACCATTGAACAGCTCTTGCCATCTGAATGTTCTTCCTAACGTTTAATTGGAATCTCCCTTCTTGTCATTTCAATCCATTGGTTTGGGTCCTACCTTCCAGAGCAGCAGAAAACAAACCTTCCACATCTTTCATGTGCCAGACCTTCAGATATTTTAAGACGGCTATCATTTGCCTCTAATTCTTCTCTTCTCCAGACTCAACATACCAAACTATTTCAACTATTCTTCAGAAGACACTTGATTAAACTTGTTCACCCTCCTCTGCACATATTCCAGCTTGTCAAGATCCAGTAGACTACTAGTTAAGAAAAACCTTCATTTTGAGGGGTGTCTGTTTGTCACATCTATTTATGGTGATTTCCCCTCAAATATCTGAGTCCATGTATTCGATTGTAGTATTTGGTCACTGGCCCTTTGAGAAGACTTGTTTTCAAGGCAAAATGCTTCCTGTTTTCCTTTTAGTTTCCTTGGAGGAGCACTCTCTTACGACATTTCAAAGGCCAAACTTTTTTTATATATAAAAAAATACTGGGATAAATGTTTAATAAGACCTATTATTACCCTTGAATCATAGCAAGTCATTCATAAACACTATTAAATCCTGATAATTATAGTTGTAGCTGCAGGGTTACTACCTTTACAGCTTTTATACAGACTTTATTTAGAGGTCCAGTGGGGGAAAGCACACAATTGCTGGAAAATGCTACTATTAACATTTTTATCCTGTACAGTATTATGCTAGATTAAACTTCTGTTCCTGAAAACAAAACTAAAAAGGCTTACAGCTTGGCTAACAGCTAGGAAGACTAGTGCATTAAGAAAATTCACTGGTAATACTGTAGTTTAGGCTACTTTCCCCTGCTCTCTCTGGCTCATTATTTGTACAATACCATTATATAAATTGATGGTACAACCACATGTGGAATACTATGTACAGTGGTACCTCGGGTTACATACGCTTCAGGTTACATACGCTTCAGGTCACATACTCGGCTAACCGAGAAGTATTACCTCGGGTTAAGAACTTTGCTTCAGGATGAGAACAGAAATCGTGCTCCAGTGGCGCAGCAGCAGCAGGAGGCCCCATTAGCTAAAGTGGTGCTTCAGGTTAAGAACAGTTTCAGGTTAAGAACAGACCTCCGGAACGAATTAAGTACTTAACCCGAGGTACCACTGTACAGATCTGGTCACCTCACCTCAAGAAGGATATTGCAGAGGTTTGGAAATGGACAACCAATATTAACAAGGGGATGGAGCGACTCCCCGTGAGGAAAAGTTGCAGAGTTTGGGACTTTGTAGTTTAGGGAAATGGCAAGGACAAGGTGACATGATAGAAGATAGAACTCATGAACATCCAATAAAGATGAATGGTAGAAGATTCAGGACGGATTCATTGCTTCTTCATGCAGCGCATAGTTCAACTATGGAACTCACTCCCACAGGAGGCAGTGATGGCCACCACCCTAGGGAGCTTTAAAAGAGTAGTGGACAAATTCATGGAGGAAAGGTTTGCTGATGGCCTCTAGCCATGATGGCTATGCTCTGCCCTCCATAGTTGGAGGCAGCAATGCTTCTGAATACCAGTTGCTGGAAGCCACAGTAGGGGAGAGGGCTCTTGTGCTGAGGTCCTGCTTGTGGGTTTCCCACAGGCATCTGGTCGCCCTCTGTGAGAACAGGGTGCTGGACTGGATGGGCCATTGGCCTGATCCAGCAGGCTCTTCTGATGTTCTCTATATATACAGAGATCCCCAGCCCCTGGGAAACCTGTCTCAGCCCAGAAACTGCATTCTTTTCTTGGTGGTTTTCCAGGCGCAAAAGTGGAGAAAGCAACACATGCTAATGTTCCCTTTGTACATACACTTGCACCCCGCTTCCCTATCCTCCATCCTAATAGGCAAGCAGCATTATTAGAGCACAGGGACTCATTCCAACCAGGCAGAAGCACTCAAGAAGGAAGCTGGACTGATGAGAGGTGTGCCTCGGGAGGCTGGATGTTCTGGGAAGAATCCTGAGGGCCACACTGAGAGGCATTTGGCCCCTGCAAATATAATCTCCAGAGAGAGTATGTTTGTTGATAGTATTTTTGCTCATTTCCTATCTTCCACAGGGACTCGGCTGTCCACATGTGGTGGTTACAGGTTCAGTACTGAATAACAGAACTCACAGCCAGCCAGTAACATCCTTCTCCTTCTCCTTCTCCTTCTCCTTCTCCTTCTCCTTCTCCTTCTCCTTCTCCTTCTCCTTCTCCTTCTCCTTCTCCTTCTCCTTCTCCTTCCTCTTCCTCTTCCTCTTCCTCTTCCTCTTCCTCTTCCTCTTCCTCTTCCCCACCCACTTACTGCTTTCTTGCCCCCCAGGCAATCCCTCCTCTTTTGAGGGGATGGTACCACCCACTTTGGAAACCACTGCCTTAGAGCATGGCATGTACACACAGTTTATCCCTTGCTCCTTTCTGGCCTTAAGGACTCTGATCTCGTTATCTCTTGAGAGGCCAACCCTGAGTGAACCCCTTGCAAGGATGTAGGGTTATCCAAGGTGGACTTTTGAATCCCTTCTCAATTTGCAATTCAAAAGACACTCCTGAAGAAGAGGCAATTGAGATTTCATTGAACGCCTCTGCCTTCCTGCGCAACTCTTTTATGGTACCTTTTTTTTCCCCATTCCCAAGACAGACTGACGGAAGCTGGTTGACATTATTTTAATTGAAGGGTGAATCAACCTATTTTTATTCTGACAGGTATCACAAACACTTTTGTTTCTTGGCGGTTGTTGCTTTGCAGTTGCTAATATGCCACTTAGCAGAATGAGATGGTATGATTAACACTTGGGAACTGCAACCCAATATTTGGCTGGCTGTTTCAAAGGAATATTCTGCTTTTCCTCCAGCTCCCAAAAGCTCTGCTACCAGCATGCTCTCATCATCAACATCATCAACATGCAACTCTTTCTTTCCAGCTCCCATTATGAGGGCTTTTCCAAAGCCACAAATAACTCAACCATGAATGTATCCCATAAAATAAAATACTGCAATCTAAATGCAAGGGAGAGAAAAATGTATAATCTGGCCACACTTATTGCTAACTGAGAATAAGGACTGTGAGAAGTTTTATGAGATAACATACGCTTTACGCCTTTGCCAGCCTATTCACAGACTGAGAGAGGTGGGCAGTTTTGCAAGGAATGATGTGTTTGCTCCATTTCCGGCCAGTGTCATTCATGATAGGCAGAGGGTTAGATCCGTGGGATTATTGATTATTAATTTATGGGACAGCATCTGCTTTTCATGCAAAAAGTCTCAGCTCCAATCCCCACTGGCATATTCAGGTAGGGATGGGAGAGCTACTGTCAGAGACCCATGTTGGATCTCCCCAAATGTTGTTTTACTACAAACCCATTATCCCCAACCAGTTTAGTCAATTGTCAGAGATGATGGGAGTCATAGTCTGTCAACATTTAGGGAGACCCAAGGTTGAAGAACACTGGTGTGGACAATACTGAGATGGACCAAATGGGCTGACTCTGCACCAAACAGATTTCCCTACTATTGATTACCATAAAGTCATAGAATTATAGAGGGTCCCCAAGGGCTATCTATTCCACAATGCAGGAATTGCAGCTAAATAATCACTGATGGATGGCCATCTGACCTCTGCTTAGAACCCTCCAATGAAGGAGAGTCCACCACATTCCGAGGGAGCCTTTTCCACTGTCGAGCAGCTCTTAGCCTCTGAAACTTCTTCTGGGTGTTTAGTCAGAATCCCCTTTCTTGTCATCTGAATCCATTGGTTTGGGTCCTCCCCTCCGGAGCAGCAGGAAACAAGCTTGCTCCATCTTCCATATGACAGCCCTTCAGATATTTGAAAGTAGCCAGTGTCTCACCTCTCAGTTGTGTCTTCTTCAGGCTGAACATGCCCAACTCCCACAGCCATTCCTCATATGAAACAATGGCCTCAATTTATCCAGCGCTTCCTAGTTCTTTCCTACTCAGCAGATAAAACTGCTTCTTATACCTGCATTATCATCATGGTTTCCATTGCTGCTGTTATCAGCATTCGCAATGGCATCAACATCAGCAGTATTCCATCATTGTGCATGACACCCGAGCTCATGGAATTGTAGAGTTCTTTTACTTAACAAAAGAAGTCAGGTCCTGACCCTCTCTGTTAGGGAAGACCCCTTTCCCTCTTGCAGAGCTACAGCTCCCAGTGTCTCATTGGAAGAGGGATTGTTTGCTAATCCACTCTGGGAATTGTAGCTCTATGAGGGGTCTCTTAACAACTCTCAGCATGTAGCATGCCCTATAGATTGGGGAGGGGGCTTTTTCACCCCAAGGATTACATTCTTTCCTGTGCAACCTTCCAGGTACCATGTGTCAGAGGGGTGTGGATGTCAAAGGCAAAAGTGGGTGGAGTGAGAAATGCACAGTTCAGCTTTGCACAGTGGGGTAATTTCTACATATGCTCCTCTCTGTCCTTTATCTAGACAAGTTGACTGTCCGGGGAAGAACAGATCTTGCTTGTAAAAGGTCATAGAATCATAGAACTGTAGGAGTTGGAAAGAGCCCCAAGAGCTATCTCATCCAACCCCCTGCAGTACAGGACTCACAGCTCAAGAATCTCTGGCCGAGGGCCTTCCAACCTCTACTTAAAAACCTCCAAGGTAGGAGAGTCTGCCACCTTTCAAGGTAGCCCATTCCACTGTTGAACAGCTCTCACCATCAGCTCCTATCCTTTGATCAAGTGTGTGGAAACCAAGCCTTCTGAGGAATGGTTGAGGGAATTGGGTATGGTTAGAGGAGACTGAGAGGAGATAGCTATCTTCAGATATCTAAAGGGCTTTCACATGGAGGATGGAGCAAGCTTGTTTTCTCCTGCTCTGGAGGCTAGAACCTGAACCAAAGGAGATTCTTACTAAACACCAGGAAGAACTTTATGACATTAAGAGCTGTTTGACAGTTAGGGTGGACTCCCATGAAAGATGATGGACCCTCCTTCACTGGAGGTTTTTAAGCAGAAGTTGGAAGGTCTTCTGACATGTATGCTTGAGATTTCTGCCTTGCAGGGGTTTGGAGTAGATGAACCTCAGGATCCCTTCTAACTCTACAGTTCTATGGTTTTATGATTCTATGAAAGTTATGATCACTTGATGGTGCTGGATGAAATGAGTCTGACGGCCACCAGTTATGCACTTTGAGATTCAAAAGACTTTAATGGCTGTGGGTATGGCATAGCCAAAATATTCATGGCAACCCCTTTTCTATCTCCATTATTTCCATTTCTCTCTTTCTCTCTCTCTCCCCCCCAATTTCTATCCCTTTGTCACCCCCTTATCCCTCTGATACTACCTTCTACTCCCTTTCTCTCCACAGTGAATTGTAGCTCTATGAGGGGTCTCTTAACAACTCTCAGCACCCTTAAAAAAAACTGCAGTTCCTTGGATTCTTTAGGGGAAGCCACAGCTGTTAAAAGTGGTACAATAGAATCCCTGGCAGATGGCCACCCAACCTCTGCTTTAAAAATAAAGGGAAAGGGGGAAAGGAAGCCTTCATATATAAAATAAAATCATTCCGTTGTATATCTAATGAGTGTTTAGTTAATCTAAAGCTCTTTTGGGGAAAGAGACCCTCTCTCACCTTCACATTGCTCTGTTCCCTCTAAATACTTCCTAGTTCTCAGGCATGCCGCACTTGGAAACTCAACTGGAAACTCCGACAGTAGATCTTGCCAGGGAGTGACGTTTTAAAAAATAATAATAAAAAAAAAATCAGTTCCAAGTGTAAGTTTAAAAATGTAACTAAAAGCCTTCATCAAAGTTTTAAGAGCTCTGGAGCTTTTAGCGGTTGCTTATTCTGATTTATTGACACTGACACACCCCGCAACAGTCAACCCTGATGAAACAGTGAAGTAATGGACTTCAGGAGGGGAGGGAAGGGGGGGGAGTTGGGAGTGGGAGGTAGAACTCGCCACCCCCCTCTTCACTGCATGCTTCGAAATAGGTGCTACACGTGGGAGCGTGTGCCCACTGATTACAGCCCACTAATTTGTTATGCACTCCGGCAAATCAGCGGTGATTCATATGACAAATACGGAGGAAAAATTAACAGCTGTCATGTTGTGATGTGTTAATTTCCTGACATTCTCTGCATTGAAGCCAATTACTGATTTAAGGGCAGAGAGAGAGAAAGAACCCCGTTCAAGCTTCTAATTAGGATTCCTCAAGACTAAAAGGATGAAAGCAAAGGGAGTGGGGCGGTGGCAGCAGCGGGTGGTGGTGGTGAGTAGGAAACAGACGAATGAAGGGAGAGAATGAGGCAGGTAGCTGGAGAATCTTCAAGCACAAGCACACACACACACACACCCGTCATTCAGTGCATGCCTCTGGTTAAATAGTTTAAGTGCATTTAAGAGGAGGATCTAAAACATTTATCTACTTCTATTCACAATCCTCTCTTTTAGTCCTTTGTGCCATAATTGGGAGGTACAGCTGGGCCAAGAGTTTCCATTACCTTTGGAAAGTGATTGGTCTGGATGCAAACTGGACGTGATACCTTTGTTTAGCCATGTCAATGCCATTCATCATGGCACTTCCTGACAAAAGCAAAGTAGGCACCCAGACAATTTCCAGGGCTCCAAAAAGCGACAAGCCTTTATGATTTCACAGGCTCCACTGTTAGCTGCCAGGGCTTGATCTGGCAACCTTGGTTGATGCAACCACCCGCAATTCCAAGGGGGGACCTGTTGAAGTAAAGGGGGAAATGACGTTGAAGGTAGCTCATCTCACTCAAGACTTTGACAGGAGAGGTGAAATTAATTTAAGGAAGAGCCACCCCTTCCACTTGCTCTCCCAGTTTGGAGGTTAAATCTTTACATTTGCACAAGGAGCGAAGTTGTTGTCCAAGGGTGGATCTGCATGCTGTCAAAATGGCATAATCCACATACAGACTGGAGTGTGCTTGCAGGCTTGGGGCAACACCAGAGTTTGAAGAAGTATGAAACCAGATCTTCAGGGTAGCAGAAAAAACAACAACCAAGTATGAGTTGAGGATGGGGAAGAAATTAGATCCAGTCCGCATTTGGAGTTTCTGAAACAATTCACAAACTGAAACATGTCTATTTCTCTTTGAAAATTGCACTTCTCTGAATTTTGGAATGCAGTGCACCAGCCAAGTCATGTGTGCAAATGATGCATGTGCAAAAGCAATGTGTGCTTGTAAATGCATAGACTACTAAAGCGATGTGCAAAAAAGCATTTCAGTTGGGAAAATCACTTCGCAAAAAGTTTGTATATTGGGGAAATTGCATAAAACATGTGTGAAGTAGGAGAAATTTGCAGAGAAATGCTGCTGAAATTTCATGAGAACATTTCCCCCCATCACACACTGATATGGAAATGTAGAGAACTGAAGATTGAAAAATGAGAAACTGGAATTGATATATTTGCCAATCCCTTGTTGGAGAGGAATCCGGGACAGCCCAATAAATATACAAAGTGAGGACAGGGAATGCTGGCTGGCTGTTATGAGTGGAAATGGAAAATCAGAGGGGGAATGTAATTGAGTGTAGTAGAAAAGTGCATGGCCAATGGACTGCAACTCTAAACAGAAGAACATCACATGGCAGCTTTCTATTTCTTTTTTTTTTAAAAAAAAATATTTATTAAGGTTTTTTTAGATATAAAATGCACACATAAAACAATCTTGCTTCTATCACAACAAATTCTTCGCTTCTTTGGACTCCCTCACGTCCCCCTCTCCCATTTACGTCGTTAAAAAATTTTTTCCAAACAAATTATCAACTTGTTTACAGTCACATGTCCACACATTCAAATATAATCTAGCACTTTTTCCAATAAAATTTTTATATTTTCTTTAATCTCACTTAGCATCAAATTTAAATCTAGTTTAGTGGTGGCCAATTTTTTATAATCTAGCATCCTTCTTAACATTCAAACAAATTACAATGTTTTTGTAGATACATCTTGAATTTCTCCCAGTCTTCCTCCATCTTTTCTTCTCCCAGATCTCGGATTCTGCCAGTCATCTCGGCCAGTTGCATATAGTCCATCAGCTGCATCTGCCACTCTTCCAGTGTGGGTAAATCTTGAGTTTTCCAATTTTTTGTGATGAGAATCCTTGCTGCCGTTGTTGCATACATGAAAAATGTTCGATCCTTCTTTAACACCCTCTGGCCGACAATACCCAGAAGGAAGGCCTCTGGTTTCTTAGTGAAGGTATACTTAAATACCTTTTTCAACTCATTATATATCATTTCCCAGAAGGCCTTCACCTTAGGGCATGTCCACCAGAGGTGAAAGAATGTTCCTTCATTTTCTTTACATTTCCAACATTTATTGTCAGACGAATGGTATATTTTGGCAAGTTTAACTGGGGTCATGTACCATCTATATATCATTTTCATTACATTTTCCTTCAGAGCATTACATGCAGTGAAGCTCAGCCCAGTGGTCCACAACCTTTCCCATTCCTCAAACATAATGTTATGCCCAATGTCCTGTGCCCATTTTATCATAGCCGATTTAACCATTTCGTCTTGTGTATTCCATTTTAGCAGCAAGTTATACATTCTAGATAGTACCTTGGTCTTTGGTTCTAACAATTCTGTTTCTAACTTCGATTTCTCCACCTGGAACCCTAACTTTTTGTCATTTTTAAAAACTTCTTTAATCTGAGCATAATGTAACCAGTCTCGCACCTTGTCCTTCATTTTCTCCAAACTCTGCAATTTCCAATTGTCTCCATCTTTTTCTAATATTTCCCAATATTTTGGCCATTTGGCCTCCATATTGGGTCTTTTTCGGGCCTTAGCCTCCAGAGGTGAAAGCCACCTTGGAGTTTTATTTTCCAATAAGTCTTTATATTTTGTCCAGACATTAAACACTGCTTTCCTGACAATATGGTTCTTAAAGGCCTTATTGATCTTAACTTTGTCATACCATAAGTATGCATGCCAACCAAAAGCATTGTTAAAACCTTCCAAGTCCAGCACGTCAGTGTCTTCGAGAAGTAGCCAATCTTTTAGCCAGCAAAAAGCTGCGGCTTCATAGTACAACTTTAAGTCTGGCAGGGCAAAGCCACCTCTTTCTTTCGCATCTGTTAATATCTTAAACTTAATTCTGGGCTTTTTGCCCTGCCAGACAAATTTAGATATATCTTTCTGCCACTTCCGGAAGCACTCCGTTTTGTCCACAATCTGTAATGTTTGGGCAGCTTTCTATTTCAGGTCCCAAGTGGAGGACCTGCAAGGAGTGAAATGCCCCCCTCCCCAGGAAATTCTAGCATGGTGAACAAAAAGCCTTTGCTTTTTGTGATGAAACCTTAAGCTTAGGCCATTTGAAAATGCCTTAACCTGCGTCAGACTCTAAGTCCACCAATCCCAAGGCAGCCTGATGTGACAGTGGTTCATAGAAGCTTTCCCAATGTTGCTAATTGGAACAGCAAGCTAGAGATGCCCAAACTGGAGGCAGGGACCCTCTTCCCTTGGATAGAATATATGTCTGATCATTGAGGAATTGTATCTCCCCATTATTGTTTCCAAGACATATTTTTTTTGGGGGGGGGGATGCAGTTGTTGGCAACCTTTATTTTTGAAGGCTTTTATTATTATTACTATTACATTTTTCTCAATCATTCCAACAAGGAACTCGTTGCAATGTGTATGGTTCATCCCTCGACTTCACTGTTTTATTATCACAAGAACTCTGTGAGGCAGATTAGGCTGAGATGTATTTACTGCCCCAAGATCACTGGCTCAAGCCCACCCTAACCTGTGCATATTTTAAGAGCTAATAGCATAAGCGTTATTTTAAAAGGCCCACCTGGTTTCTTTAATTGACAGCACCACACTGGAAAGGTAAAAGTAAGTGCTTTGTTTCTGGATCACCCTTTAAACTCAAGAGCATAAAATGATTAACATTCAGCAAATGGCAATATTGTTTCCATTGGCATTTAGTCAGTTGGAAGCAGTTATGGGCGAAAAATTGGACTTAGTTTGCATTTAAAGGCAAACCTACCAAATTTTCCCTTTCCAGAACACTATGTGAACTGAAACCCAAGCCATCCTTCGAAATCTCCCCCTCTCTGAAATTTGCAGCTTCTGTGGAAAAACATACTTATTGGCAAAACTTTCGTATATTGGTGATAGCAACATACACAATCACATTATATTAGAGAAAATTGTTTTCTAAAAATATGTATATTGGGCAAAAGTGCATACAAAAATGTGTATATTAGTTGTTTGCACTAAAATGCTGGTGAATTTCCATGAGGATTTTAAAAATTAATATGCTAAAGTGTGAATAAAAAACATATGCTTGTGAAAATAACTTACATTATTTTATAATATAATTATTACATTGTTTATAATATGATTTTACATTATATCGGGGGAAATGGCTTTGCAAAAAAAGAAGTGCAGATTTTGGAGAATTTTGCCCTAAAATGCTGATGAATCTTCATGAAGATTTTTTTCTTTTTTTAAATATGATATAGAAATGCAGAACACTGAAGTTAAGATAAGGGGGGGAAATGAGAAATTTAGAGAAACTTAAATCAACATGTTTCCCCAATCCTAGTAAGAAGTGATGTGCACATGTAAACATAAAAATAAAATGAAGGAGTCCATGGCCAAAGGAAGCCTGGATTTCTTCCAAGGAGGAAGAGTGATTTTTGCAATAATAATAATAATAATAATAATAATAATAATAATAATAATATATTTATACCCTGCCCATCTGGCTGGCTTTCCCCAGCCACTCTGGGTGGCTCCCAATCGAATATTAAAAACATGATACAGCATGAAACATTAAAAACTTCCCTAAACAGGGTTGCCTTCAGATGTCTTTTAAAAGTAGGATACTTGCTTGTTTCCTTGACATCTGATGGGAGGGCATTCCACAGGGCAGGCGCCACTACCAAGAAGGCCCTCTGCCTGGTTCCTTGTAACCTCACTTCTCCCAGTGAGGGATCCGTCAGCAGGCCCTCGGAGCTGTGTCCGGGCTGAATGATGGGGGTGGAGACGCTCCTTCAGGTATACTGGACCGAGGTCATTTAGGGCTTTAAAGGTCAGCACCAACACTTTGAATTGTGTTCGGAAATGTACTGGGAGCCAATGCAGGTCTCTCAGGACCGGTGTTATATGGTCTCGGTGGCTACTCCCAGTCACCAGTCTAGCTGTCGCATTCTAGATTAATTGCAGCTCCTGAGTCACCTTTAAAGGTAGCCCCACGTAGAGTGCATTGCAGTAGTCCAAGCAGGAGATAACTAGAGCATGCACCACTCTGGCGAGATAGTCTGCGGGCAGGTAGGGTCTCAGCCTGCATACCAGATGGAGCTGGTAGACAGCTGTGCCCTGGACACAGAATTGACCTGTGCCTCCATGGACAGCTGTGAGTCCAAAATGACTCCCAGGCTGCACACCTGGTCCTTCAGGGGCACAGTTACCCCATTCAGGACCAGGGAATCCCCCACACCCACCCACCCCCTGTCCCCCCAAAACAGTACTTCTGTCTTGTCAGGATTCAACCTCAATCTGTTAGCCGCCATCCATCCTCCAACCGCCTCCAGGCACTCACACAGGACCTTCACCGCCTTCACTGGTTCTGATTTAAAAGAGAGGTAGAGCTGGGTATCATACCTTTCCACCTGCAATTGGGCCTCTGATCTTACTTCTCATATATAAATAAAGGTATAGCTATAGACTCCAGACTCAGTGGTCTGAAAGTAGGGTGGAGGCTCTTCAGATGGTCATGTGTACTACTTGTCATGGACTGACTGGATGCAGAGAAGTGCTGGGAGGCATCAGCTGGGGAACCCCCAGAGGAACCCCCAGGGGACCGTGATAGGACAATGTTGAGTGGTCAGGGGGAGAAGAGGGCACAGACTGGGAGGAGGAGGTGTCAGAAGCTGAAGAGGTAACAGGGCTTAGTGAGCAGGAAGAAGCTGTGGCAAAGAGCAGTCCAGAATCAGAGGCAGAAGCGGAGGCTGGAGAGGAGGGTGGCCAAGAGGCAGAGATGAGGCAGGTTACCGAAGAAGCCAGGGGGTCTCCCCCTCCTCCTGTGACCAGCTCCCCTCCACCTGGTCTCCCAGAACCATTAGAGGTATGAAGAGGGCAGAGCAAAGATTGGCAAGATGAAGGAGCCTCAGATTGCTTGGGATTGAACTGGGGCAGGAGGAGACTTAGCTGTGGGAAGGCGGGCAACTTCAGTCCTCACAACTGCCTCACTGGGGCAAGAACCAGTGGGAAGACTTGCTGTGCTCACCAGGCCTGAGCTGCTTTGTTTCTTTGAGTAAAGAGTTTAATTCACTGACACCTTGTGAGTTATTGCTGACCTGCTCCCAATACCTGCCCTGACATTACTTCTCTTTCTTCAAATGGCCTCATGCACACACACACACACACACACACACACACACCAGATGCATTCCCATCTTTAAATGACGGTAGGTATTACATCCTTGGACGCGAGTGGCGCTGTGGCCTAAACCACAGAGCCTGGGGTTGCCGATCAGAAGGTCAGAGGTTCAAATCCCCACGACGGGGTGAGCTCCCGTTATTCGGTCCCAGCTCCTGCCCACCTAGCAGTTCGAAAGCATGTCAAGTGCAAGTAGATACATAGGTACTGCTCTGGCGGGAAGGTAAACGGCATTTCTGTGTGCTGCTCTGGTTCGCCAGAAGCGGCTTAGTTATGCTGGCCACATGACCCATAAACTGTCTGCGGACAAACGTCAGCTCCTTCAGCCTATAGAGCGAGATGAGCGCCACAACCTCAGAGTCATCTGCGACTGGACCTAACGGTCAGTAGTACCTTTACCTTTTAGATATTACTTCCAAGTGCAGTAAACCAGCTATGCTGGATTTTTTTTGGGGGGGTGGTGTTTCTGCTCCTTCTGTCCTCAACTTCTGCTCTAAAGCCATACCCTGGTGGTGCCATTGACCACTAAAGTCCCCTGGGCACCAAACACACACACTCTCTCTCTCTCTATATATATACACACACACACACACACACACATATATATATAAAATACAACAATAACCTCTTATTGAATGCATATTTAAGTACAATAAAAAGGAGACAGCAATAAGAAAACAGCAGCAACCCCCCTGAAATGATCAAGTACTATCTTTAACTTATATATTTCTCTGTTTACCCAGAGCAAATCTCCAATGCTGCATTCTTATACACTCCTAAATTGTAAATGAATAATAATGATGATAATAATAATAATAAACAACTAAGGGAGACAGGCCTGAGCAGAGGCTAAGGCCCTTGTCTCTTTATTGTTATAAATCATAGAATTACTCCCTGAACTACTTGAGAAATTTCAGGCTTGATTAACTAGGTGCTTCAAAAGTTGGAAGGGGTGCAGGGGTCATCTAGTCCAACCCCCGAAATGCAGGAATCACAACTAAATAATCCCTAAGGAATAACCATCCAACCTCCACTTTAAAACCATCACGGAATGAGAGCCCACCTTCTGCGGGAGTCTGTTCCACTGCTGAGCAGCTCTTAACATCAGAAAGTTCTTCCTAATGTTCAGTCAGAATCTCCATTCTTGTAACTTGAATCTGTACATTCAGGTCCTACCCTCTGAAGCAGCAAAAGAAAAGCTGGCGCCATCTCCCATGTGTGAAATCCAACCTGCAGCAAACTACTTAATTTCTCTTCGGAAAATGATACTGCCCACTTCGCTCCTTCTCTGCCCCACCCCCCACATCTATCATCTCTCTCTCTCTCTCATCTATCTATTTATTTAACTTTTGTTATCCTTACTATTCTAACTGAGTTGAGCATGACCATGAACACCTTGAGTCTGTTTCCTGGGTTGGAGCAGAGAAGAGTGCATTTTTACTATGATATGCTCGTATCCATAATACACTCATAATAAGACTCCTATTCTTAACCTGCTCCAGCATGGAAGGCTAAAGAAGACAGCCACGGGTTACTGAAGGTGCTATTTCTAAAACGGGAGAGCTAGAGGTGTGCCACACTTTTTAAAAGGGTAAGAGAGTAGGTTGCTCTTTTAAAATCCCACTTGCTGCTTGATCTCATGCATGACTGGGGGGGGGGGCTGTGTCACTGCCTGCGTTCGAGGCAATTAAAAAGATCACAGTTGTTGGCGTGCTCCACCTATCCCCCATATTTTTACTTCCTCGCAGTGATGAATAAATTAATCCCATTAATGCATAATTAAGTTTTCAGTCGAGGAGGGAAAGGAAAGCCTAACCCGGCCCAATTTACTCTTCCGTCGCTGCTTTCCTTCGGATCAGGTGATTTTAATTCTTTCCATCTGACCAGGTGACGGGGTGGCTGTGTGGGGGGTGGTTAAGGGAGGGGGCTAAAATGTGCAGATTAATTTTATTCTTTAACCTTCCTAATGTGTCTGCTTGCTTGCATCGAATTGCAGACAGCAGATCATCGCTTGATTTATTGTAGTGACCGCTGCTTGCATCTCTCAGGCTAATGACACATACACTAAAGTCATTGATTTGTATGAATAGCCTCCGCTCTCCATTTATCACAATTTAATGTAAGAGTTTGCAATGCATTAAAAAAAAAATTTCACATGGGAAGCATGGACCCACAGGCCTGGCTGCTTAGCAGTTATGAATCATTTGCTACCTTGTAATATATAGACTGTTCTTTTCCTGAAAATGCCCTATAAGGTCATACTTCTTTACAGAACATCTCAACAATTAAACCCCCCAAAGCAGACATTTTAAGACAAAGCACACCTGGAACACAATGGAGGAAAACCTTCTCTCTCTCTCTCTCTCTCTCTCTCTCTCTCTCTCTCTCTCTCTCTCCTTCTCTCCCTTTTTAAATGTTCCCTACCATGCCCAATTCATCCCTCTGGTGTAAGCAGAGGTGACTTCGTTGAGGTCTTCGTCGCTTATATAAGTTGTAATTTGGGCCCATAAAGTTTATTGATTTGCCTTTGAACTCTGCAGCACTCTAATAAGGACACGAGGCAAACTCCGAGTAGGATGTGCAAAGTCTCTTAGGAGTTGGCCAACCACCCTGCAGATCACCTTTTTAACATTTAGCACTGCTCTCCACGATTCTGCACAAAAACAAAATAAAACAAAATACACCAGCAATGCCTTTGGAAATTTACAGAACAGCAAAACATCCCTAATCCAAACAATACCTAGAAACAAGGCTTGAAGGGACCACTCAAATCACACCTCTTCTTATGCCAGTAGACCCTTATCTGTGTGGTGGTGCTCCTTTGATTAGAACCAGACAGCCACCATTTTAATTTCCCACAATGCCCTGGGGGGAATGCTTGAAGGAGGGGGAAGGTCGGCATTGGTGATGGGCCCTGCATCCATGGTAGATGCACAAAGACCTGTCCGAATATTCATGTGATCAAATGTTTAGTTAAACTGAGCAATTTCATGGGTTTAGGCTGCAAGATGCGGAGAAGATGGTAGCCAGAGAATTTGGGAAGCTGAATGCTTGATCATGGAGGCTCTGATAATGATAATACATTATGTTGAGATACGTTGTTACCATGTGCTTTGCCTTTATGAATGAATAACATTCTCCCAAACATGGTGCCTTCTAGATGTTTGGAGCGCCAACTGTCATTGGTGTAGCCAATGGTTAGAGATGATAGAAGCTGTAGTCTAAAACACTGGAAGGACTCCAGGTGTTGAGGAAACCGATACTAACAACAGTCCCTATTTTCTGGTATCTGTCCCTTGGGAACTCACTGCTTGAATTTCCCCCTTTGTAATAAAAATACAAAAATATTAATTGTTGTGCCCAAAAATTCTCTCACGTTTCCCCAGCAATTTCTCAGTAATTGAGAGGAGAAATTTCATTTGAAATTTTCAACAGAGGAGAGAGAATTTTGGTGTTATTTTCATTGGGGGCAGGGGACGGTGCAGGTATGTTTTTATTTATTGCATTCATATCCATTGGAGATAGATTGGTACAGGAAATAGAAGCTCCTTCAGGTATTTGGGTCTCAAGCAGTTGGATTCCACATGCCAGCACACTCTGTTGGTGACTTTAAGTGTGACAATGGCCACATGCATCTGGATGACAGAAACTGTAGTCTATGAATGCCTATGCTATAGTAAATCTGTTGGTCATTAAGGTGCCATGAGACTTTGGGGAAGAGTATAGGAGCATAAGAAGCTGCCTTGTACTGAGTCAGACTATTGGTCCATCTAGTTCTGTTATCAACATCAGCTGTCCGGGGTTTTAGAAAGCGGGGATTCCCAGTCCTACATGGAGATGCTCTTGGGGATTGAGCCTGGGACCTTATCCATGGAAAGATGATACTCTACTACAGAGTTAGGGCCCCTTCCCCATTGTATTATAAGCACTCCCTTCCCCATAGCTTACATCATATATAACTGGACCTCTTAATGCCATAAACAGATTAGACAGCTAGGAACCTCCAGGTCTTTTAACAGCCAGCAAGAGAGATCCATTATACCCAAATGCCCTCCTTCAAAACAGGTAAGAATGGGGTCATACCAAAACTGTTTTTATTTAGCTCTTTTGTCATCATAAATATTCTTTGCAATGCTTAGACTGTGAATTTTTTTTAATGCAGGTTCTAAATTTTTATTGTTAATCCTACTCTCAAATGTTTATTTGCCTTTGCCTTTAATTATCTGTTATATTAATGCTGCATTTGAAGCAATATGTGTGCTCTGCACAGTATATGCTGCAGAAGTGAATTCGAGGTCTTTCAATAAATGAAATGTAAGCGACTGACAGATATTAGTCCAGCTACATATTTGAGAAGCAGGGGGCACTCTCTCTCTCAGGCAAATTATAAGCACTGCGCTTTTATCATTTATTTACATGTTAATATATGTAATGGAGGGGGAGGGGAGAGACATAAGCAAAGCTATCCCAGTCGCTGCATGACCTCAGAAATATCCATTAATAATTGCCCTAGTCAGAATATTCGGGGAGACAGGGGAAATTAAAAATTGCAGTTGCGTACAACTGATCCTTGGACAGCGTAATAACAAACATCTGTAATACAGATGTTGCCCTTGTCTGAAACTAAGTACAGATGTAACATAAGTAGGATTAGTAAAACACAAGGGATTTGTCTCTGGCCTTTTGTAGGTCACATGCTCCCCTCAGAGCTACTTGTGGGTAATAATCATTTTATGTTACAGTGGCCTATGGCTTTCCAGTCAGAACTGGATGTTGTAGACTAACCTCAGGTGGTAATAACTCCCCCCTCCCCAAAAAAGGACTTGTCCCTATCAAGACCTCCTCCTCATGAGCTCAAATCACTGAAGGGCCTGTTGCTAATCAATGTAACATGCCCTATAGATTGGGGAGGGGGCTTTTTCACCCCAAGGATTACATTCTTTCCTGTGCAACCTTCCAGGTACCATGTGTCAGAGGGGTGTGGATGTCAAAGGCAAAAGTGGGTGGAGTGAGAAATGCACAGTTCAGCTTTGCACAGTGGGGTAATTTCTACATATGCTCCTCTCTGTCCTTTATCTAGACAAGTTGACTGTCCGGGGAAGAACAGATCTTGCTTGTAAAAGGTCATAGAATCATAGAACTGTAGGAGTTGGAAAGAGCCCCAAGAGCTATCTCATCCAACCCCCTGCAGTACAGGACTCACAGCTCAAGAATCTCTGGCTCTACCTCCAAGGTAGGAGAGTCTGCCACCTTTCAAGGTAGCCCATTCCACTGTTGAACAGCTCTCACCATCAGCTCCTACCCTTTGATCAAGCCTTCTGAGGAATGGTTGAGGGAATTGGGTATGGTTAGAGGAGACTGAGAGGAGATAGCTATCTTCAGATATCTAAAAGGCTTTCACATGGAGGATGGAGCAAGCTTGTTTTCTCCTGCTCTGGAGGCTAGAACCTGAACCAAAGGAGATTCCGACTAAACACCAAGAAGAACTTTATGACATTAAGAGCTGTTTGACAGTTAGGGTGGACTCCCATGAGAGATGATGGACCCTCCTTCACTGGAGGTTTTTAAGCAGAAGTTGGAAGGTCGTCTGACATGTATGCTTGAGATTTCTGCCTTGCAGGGGTTTGGAGTAGATGAACCTCAGGATCCCTTCCAACTCTACAGTTCTATGGTTTTATGATTCTATGAAAGTTCTGATCCCTTGATGGTGGTGGACGAAATGAGTCTGACGGCCACCAGTTATGCACTTTGAGATTCAAAAGACTTTAATGGCTGTGGGTATGGCATAGCCAAAATATTCATGGCAACCCCTTTTCTATCTCCATTATTTCTCTTTCTCTCTCCCCCCCCCCCAATTTCTATCCCTTTGTCACCCCCTTATCCCTCTGATACTACCTTCTACTCCCTTTCTCTCCACAGTGAACTGCTGAAGGGAAAGCATTGCCAGAGGTCTTGTCAGAAGTCTGAACTTACTCCTTAACAATGGTTAATGAAAGGAGTTTGAGGGCTACCAGCTGTCAACCCCCCACCCCCATAAGGTTAGAAAGACATCACTCCAACCTGCAGACTATCCTTACATCCTTATAAGCTGAGAGCCTGTTCATTTTGCTGTGTCAAGCCAGTTAAGGAATGTGAAAAGAGTGTTGGAGTGAATCTCACGCCGTTCCTACTATTGGCGCACTAACTTATACACTGACATTTATGCATATTTTATGTACTTGTTTACTCTGCCATTCCCCAGCACAGTATAGTTACCATACATTAGAGGATGCCATATCACAAGGCCTTGCTCTCACCTCCTGGCAAACATTCTGAGAAGAGTGTTCTCCAGCCCAAATGAAATCAGGGTGGAGAGGAGAAGGACTGGAGAGAGCCTATCACAACCAGGGGCACCTTATTTGCATATATAAATATGTAAGCTGGGATCTGTGCATTCTTCCCCCCTACCCTGCTCTTGCACTCTCAGAAACAGATCTGTCTAAAGCAATGCAGGAAAATCAGTGTTTAAAAACAAAAAAGGTGGATTTGATATTTCATATTTCTTGAAATGCAAGCTTCCTGAGTGCTGAGCAATGGAAGGATATCTGGAGCAATGGAGGGGAAATAACTGCATGTGGAATCATATTTATTTGTTTCATAAATTTTATACATTGCCTGATTTTTTAAAAAGCAACCTCAAAGTGGTTTTAAAAACTTTGAATTCAAGAAGAAAAAACCCCCCCACTATAGTTTAAAACACACAAAAAGTTAAAATACTAAACACTAAAATACTGTTTAGATTTAGGCTGTTATGCTGGATTAGTTTATTTGCATTATTTTTACAAACTTGTATGGATTGATATTTATTTTGTATTTATTTATTGATGATAATATTTCCAATTGTTTCTAATATGTTTGTTTTGAATTGTGTTACTTGTCCCCGTGATACGTTGTGAGCGATTTTGGCCACAATTTTGTGGGAAAGTGACATACAGAGAAGCAGACAGCTCTTCCCCCTCTTAGAGATACAATTCCTAGAGTTCCCTGGAGAGAGGGAGTGGTTGTTAAACCACTCTAGGAACCTAGCAAGTTGTTTCTAGGAATGAAATGGACCCCAAGGAACTGACTACACCTGGAGTGGGGAACTGGTCGCCATCTAGACATGGTTGGGCTATAATTCCCATCAGCCCCTGTCAGCATGGTCAGTGGTCAGGGATGATGGGGCATGCAGTTGAAGATTCACAGGTTGAAGTTTGTGGAAGGCTGGGTTACACCACAGAAAATTCTTCACTTGTCTGATATAGCAACAAATCCAACTGGCCTCAAGAGACAAGTTTTCAGTGCAGTCATGCCTGGGTTAAAAAGAAAAGAAAACAGACAATGCATATTGTTTGGAGAAGACTCTGGTTCTCATCGGTAGTCTCTGGGGTGAGTCTGCCTTGCTTGTCTCTCTGAAGGAAAAGAAAACACCAGAGGGTGTACAGTTGTGTTAATTATTGGAGACATCTTTAAAATCCCATTATTTGCATAGCGAAATGAGTGTTTCCTCATGATTATAATTATTTTGTCCTTCTTTATAAACTTTTTGTTCTTGACTTCTTAAAGTGTGATCAGCAGTTATTCATTATCAGGGGGTAAAATGCTTTGAATTTGCAAACTTTTAATTTTGGGGGCTTTTATTAGTTAGTTTGTTTTTTTAAAACAATGCCTGTGGCTGGGCATTACTCCAGAATAGAACCACAGTATGATTACAACAGCTTTTTTTAATGATAAATGGGTTTTTCTTGGGGGGGGGGGCTTAGATTCCCCATCTTACTGCCAAGCTGCCTATCTTGCCAGCAGGATAGGCCAGCAGGGCTGTAGCCAGTTTGCTGAAGTATTTATGTATTAGATTTATTTATTTTATTCTATTTATATCTGACCTTTCCTCCACGAAGCTCAGGGTGGCATACATGATGTTCCCTCTCCCATTTTTTCCCTCACAACAGCCATGTGAGGTAGATTAGGCTAAGAGGCAGTGACTGGCCCATGGTCACTCATTGAGGTAGAGTAGGGACTAGTGAAGGAGTGACTCCATTCCCATCGTTCAACCCAGACACTGAGGTCCAGCTCTGAGGGCCTTCTGGTGGTTCCCTCACTGTGAAAGCGAAGTTACAGGGAACCAGGCAGAGGGCCTTCTCGGTAGTGGCACCCGCCCTGTGGAACGCCCTCCCATCAGATGTCCAGGAAATAAAGAAATATCTGACTTTTAGAAGACATCTGAAGGCAGCCCTATTTAGGGAAGTATTTAATGTTTGATGTTCTATTGTGCTTCTAATTCTGTTGGGAGCTGCCCAGAGTGGCTGGTGAAACCCAGCCAGATGGGCAGGGTATAAATATATTGTTGTTGTTGTTGTTGTTGTTGTTGTTGTTGTTGTTGTTTGCTTTCCAGCCCATGATGTCACCAAGATCTAGGAGCTGATAAGAATGAAGTGTTGTATCAGCAAGAGACAAACACAGTACTTCATCCTGTCTTCCCAATATGTCTTTACCTGTCAATTTTCTTATTTGATTGATTGCAGTTCTATGCTACCTTTTCCTCCAAGGAGCTCAAGGCGGCAAACATAGTTCTCCACATCCCCATTTCATTCTCAACGAGCCCTGTGAGGTAGGTCAGGCTGAGAAGCGGGGCTGAACAAACATACCTAGAATATTACAGTTACTCAAGTTTGATCTTCTCTGCATTCAGTGTTCCCTGGCCTCTCGTTAAAATTAGGAGGGGGGATTCTAAAATTATTTTTGGAGGCAGTGCGTATTTGCCAAAATTTTCAGTTCACATTGTTCCCACTTTACAAGTTACTGATGCGCTCATCCAGGACATATATACACATGATTAAATCTCAGAAATGAACATTATCTTGCTGTGGTTGTGAATCACATGAAGATTTGCTTTTGCTTTGTGATTTAATCCATTCGCATATGGCACAAGAGCACACCAGCAAACCCATAATAAACAATGTGATGCAAACAGAAAACTCTGTATGGATAACAAAGTCCAGAACTCAAAACCAGAAATGTAGCAGATTACTAATGTGTTGGTGCCACTCAGGAAGCAAAATCAGCTTGAAGGGTATTTGGAATTACCTGAAAGCAAGGTCCCTTCTTCTGCCCTGTGACAAAGAAATCACACTGTAGACATGATTCATCATGACTGTTCAGAATTCAATCCTACTGAATTTAGATCAGGGTCTGCTGGAGAATTAGCCCTAATTCAGGGATAAGGAAGCTCTGGACCTCCAGATATGTTTGGACTCCAACTCCCATCAACCCCAGCTACCATAGTCAAATGTCATGGATAATGGGAGCTGTAGTCCACCAACCACTTCTGGAGGAGAAAAGTTTCCCTCTCCATGTTTTTATTCTTCTTGGCCAAATTCATTCATTGTCTTCAATGCTGAACATTTCTTGTTTTTGTGTGCATGCATCTGATTCTTTATCTTGAATTCTTTCTTAAAAACAACAACCCTTACCTTAATCTTCATTTATTTATTTGTCTGTCCTTTGGCTTCCTTGCCCAGGTTTAAGGATTGTCACCTCAGATTCTGCCAGTGGAATGTCTAGATAACCAACAGCAACATCATAGAGGACCGAAGGACCACAAAACAGTGATGCCACAGCCAGCTGCAGTAAGAATCCATTTATTACTTTGCCAGACAATAAAGTTTATCACACACTCAAAAAAATATATAGAAGGAAGTTCTGTTGTATACTTTGAATTGTAACATTGTCTTATGGAGAGATACAACTTAAGGTATTTATAAGATACTAGGGGCCACAACCCTGCTCAGACACCTCCTCACTGGTCACCTCACATTAACTCTCTTGAGCAGTAGTTCCCAAACTATTTGGGTTCACCACCCACTTGGTTCCATAAACTCATCTCCAGTGCCCCCTCCCCTCCCCTCCCCTACAAAAAGCATTATCCAGAATAACAGTTTCCACAACCCACTATGGAAGATGATAGCATAATAAAGGTCTAAACAATAACAATTAATTGAACATTTATTAAAAATCCAATTAAAATTATTTAGTTAATTCAACAAAAATGATGAAATGAATCCAGTGATACCAGCTTCTCAAAGTCGGGTATTCATTTATACCTCCAGCGCCCGCTAGGTGATCTCACTGCCCCTGATGGGTGATTCCCATACTTTGGGAATCACTGGAATATAGTCTAAGCCCATTGAATCCCACAGTTCATGCATGGTGAAATTGGGAAGGCTATTTTGCCAGGTATACTCCATTACAGCAGTTACTATGTACTTTGATAACCGGAAGCGGGGGAAAGAAAGCTGCATGTGAACTGGCAAATGATCAGATGAATATTCAACGGTCTTTTATAACCACCTTTATACCACTTTGTAGCCTCCAAGCCTAAAGAGTCATTAGGCTAAGCATACAAGAGCAGAGAACAAAACTCTACAACACAAAAGGGAAATGCAAGGGAGCCTAGCCTTGTGCTTCCCTGGAGAGACTTACACACACGGCTAATGTACAGAAACTACCTCCATAGCTACCAAGAGAGGCCTAATTATAGAGCACAAAAAATTTAACGACTTGCTGGAGTTTACAGGGAGATGAAGGATATGAATATTCCAACAGGCACTGACTGGTGAGTTTCTATATAACTGGTTTCCTAACAGGCATATGGACATTTTGGAACAGTCCTGCCTTTAAGGTGGAGTCACATGTTCATTAAATTTGGTGTACACAGAAGGGCAGGAGAAGAGCCTGCTGGATCAGCCAGTGACCCATCTAGTCCAGCATCCTGTTCTCACAGTGGCTAATTACATACCTGTGGGAAACCCACAAGCAGGATTCAAGCCCAAGAGCCCTCTCCCTTCTTGTGGTTTCCAATAACTGGGATTCAGAATCATTTCTGTCTCTAGGAACATAAGAATGGCCCATCTAGTTTAGCCCCCTTTTTTTACAATGCCCAACCAGATGCCACTATGGGAAATGCAAGCCAAGGATTCGAGCACAAGAGCACTCACCTCTGCCATGGCTTCCAGCAACTGTTTCTCAGGAGCACTACTGAAGCATTACTGCCTCCAACTGTGGAGGTAGAGCATGGTCATTGTGGCCACTAGCCTTCAGTAGCCCTCTCCTCCATGAATTTGCCATGATTAACTTCAATTTTCATGGAATGAAAACACAACTTCGTTTGGATCCAACCACACACACACACTTTTATTCTGTTATGGGTATTATTATTAGGGTAGGGATTAGTTAATCTGTTTCTTGGTTTCCCATTTTTCTGGTTGTAATTTAAGACTTCCACATTTCCACATCAGTTTGCAATTTTTATTTTTATTTTTAAAAGTCCATCTGAAAATTTGTCAGCATATTTTCCCTATTATACAAACTTTGTGCATTTCCCCCCTCTAACATAGAGGTTTATGAAGCAATCTCCCTCAATATAATGCATTTTTGTATGTTTATCAAGCATTTCCCCCAGATATAATGCATTTTTGTATACATATTTATATGCACCCTTTCTCCTAGCGTGTGCATTTTTGTATGTACGGTGGTAACTCGGGTTAAGTACTTAATTTGTTCCGGAGGTCCGTTCTTAACCTGAAGCACCACTTTAGCTAATGGGGCCTCCCACTGCTGCCACGCTGCCGGAGCACGAATTCTGTTCTCATCCTGAAGTAAAGTTCTTAACCTGAGGTACTATTTCTGGGTTAGCAGACTCTGTAACCTGAAGTGTCTGTAACCTGAAGCGTATGTAACCCAAGGTACCACTGTACATTTTTGGTTGGACAACTGCAGCACAAAATTTGCAAAAGCGCAAATTTAAAAGGATTCCTCTGATTTGGTTCACACCCTGTTTCGAGAAGTGTGAACCGGGTGGGTTTACAATAAAATCTGAACCAGACCAAATTTCTTTCCCATCCCTACTTATCGGCGAGTGTTAATTAATTGCTCAGTTCTGAGTGAGGAATCTGTGGTGGAGGCCTTTAGAGGCCTTGGGCGGAGGGTGTCCTGCAAGCAACCAATGTTAACTGCACAAATACCTGTAGTGAAGATAAGGAGTTGTCACAACTGCTGTCCATGTAAGTCCTCAAACCAAAGAGGACTGCAATAAATCCCATTTTATTTTTATGGACAAATAAATGCTGAGGTAAAATATTCGAGGATCATTGCCTGAATACTTGCTACAGCAGTGCTACTGTAATAACCGCAATGACATTAATTTACTGCAGTGTGCCATAGGAAGAAGGAAAGGAGGGGGCAGAGAAAGGCATTAAAAGAGAAAAATTACTATCCTTTGGATTTATTGGGAATGGCCTTCCTCATTTTCTGCCATCATTAGTTGATTAGGTGCTGATGACAGTATGGACAAGCGTGCTCAAATTGTTGGCGGAGGAGAGCCCTAAAGGTACTCTGTTAATTGAGAGGATGTTCATATTGTACTTAACTGAATATAACGGCAGACAGTGAAATCAGAACAGTGTGTTGTGTTACAGGCCAGTGGAACATTCTCACATTATTAATGGGGGCAGGAAGCGTTGCAGAAAGGATTTGCGTTCCAACCTATTCATACTCTCCAATATCTATTTTAAAAAACCAAAAGAAAAATCCTAGAAAGTACTCACAGATAAGGACAGATGAGTGTCAATTCCAGTTTCTCTCTCCCCCAATCTTTTAGTACAGGTCACCTCAATTCGGCATCAATTCGTTCCTTTAAAAGTTCACTTGGAAATTTCTCCTGATGATTTCTGCAATCATCTAACATACATTTTTTTTTTTTTTTGTTGCAAGCAATAGCCCCAGACGTGATGCATATTTGCATGTTATTTTCATCATTGCATACATTCATTATGTATGCGTTATCTGGTTGGAGAATTGCATTGCAAATTCATAGCAATGCGAATCTGGAAGGAGAACTGTGTTTCGGTCCATGTAGAGTTTCTCCCCTATCCTTCACTCACAGATCTCCAGAAGCAGCTCAACCCCAGTGAAGAAGTGGGCAGGGTACAAACACACCAGCCAAAGGACCAGTGGATTTGCACCACACTGACCTCCCTACCACCTTGCCCTTCCCCCTCTCTGTTCTGCTTAGCAACGGTACCCTACCTATTGCTCCATCCAATGAGCCACTTCTGCAGATCCTGAGATACTTTGTCCCATAGTGCCATAATGCAACACTACAAGTCAGCCATATAGAACTGGAGTTTAATATGGATGGATGGATGATATGCTTACTCATTGCATTCACTTCATTATCGTTATTCATCGTCCGTATTTGATGAACAGTTAAGGCTGTTGTGCTGCATTCTGAAAATCCCACTTCCACTGAGCCATGTAGATCAACTTACACTCTTAAAGGTAGAAGCTAGAACACTGGAAATGAAATAACCAGTTTGGGTGGACTTTCCTCACACAACATTGCATGACCTTTAAATTGAAACAGGCAGTGAAATGAAAATAATTAATAAAGTACAGTTGTTTAATCAATAAAGAAACCAACAAGCAAGATATACAATAGGTATACTTGCTTCTGCCAACCCCTGTGTTATCGGCACAGAACTGGATAGAAATTCAGGTGGTTTGAAACAGCAGTGGTAATCCTTTGCAAATGTTAAAACAGTGACAAATAAATAAAGAACAAGTTCCACCACCTGTAGGGCAGTACCTTTGTAGTGGAAATCTGTCCCAAGAGAGACTGGACTGGCCCTCTCATGGATGGATTTTAGGCACGCAGTAAACACTTTTTTATTTTGCCACTTTTTAATGTTTTTTGACTGTATGATAACTTTGCTCTCTGGTCTTCTTTTCTTTCTCTTTATTTTTTTCCAGCAGCTTGACTAATTTCAGTATTCATTGTATCAAGGTTGTATTTTATTAGTGCAAACCATTTTCTGGAGGCCAAAAAGACAGTATAGAAATGTTTCTATTAGTAAAATACAAAATAGAGGCATGCGTTCATTGTATTATTCTACTCCACAGGATGACTTAGTAATACTTAGTAAACAACTTAAGCCCTAAATATATGAAAGTCTGCTTCCTACAGCCCTTCTAGGGCTTCTGATTGGTGGAGGAAGCCCTCTTGAGAAAAAAAAAGGGATAGGACCCACATCATGGAGTCCCAAGGCAAATGTCAGAGTTGTATCAAAGAGTTTTAAATGCATTATTGTTGTTTTGTTGTTGTTATTTCATAGAATTTATACACTGCTTCATTGTAAAAAAACACACAAGCAACCACCCTCAAAGCAGTTTACAAAAAATATAAAACAAAACGATTATCATTCAGAAAAATTAACAGCAATTATCTCAAACTTTTGTAAAGTTAAAATAACAACAGCCCATGTACGTTGCAGATGTGATCTACCTATATATTTTATTTATTGTTGTTTTAAGCAATATGGTCATATCAACCACATAATGAAATTATTATTATTATTTATTAATTTTATATACCACCCTTCATAATAGGGTGTTTCACAATATAAAAATGCAAAATAAGAACACAAAATACATAATAAAACATAAAAAACATAAAACACAAAAATCAATAACCTCCCTTCCCACAAACACATTTTAAAGGTCATAGAATGTTAATCAGCCAAAGGCCTGGTTAAAGAGAAACATTTTCCCCTGGTGACTAAAGATGAAGGCGCCAGATGAGCCTTCCTGGGGAGAGGATTCCACAAATGGGGAGCCACCACAGAAAAGGCCTGTTCTCATGTTGCCACCATCTGGGCTCTCGTGGATGAGGCACACAACGAAGGGCCTCAGTTGATGATTGAGGATTCAGTTCAGTTCATATGGAGAGAGGTGATCTTTGATGTATTGCGGTCCTGAGCCATTTAAGGCTTTATAGGTCAAAACCAACACTTTGAATTGGGCCCTGGAACTACTAGGCAGCCAGTGCAATCAGGCCAGGATCAGTGCAATATGCTCAAACCATCTTCCCCCAGTGAGCAACATGGCTGCTGAATTCTGTACCACCTGAACTGTCTTCAGAGGCAGCCTCACGTATAACACATTGCAGTAATCTAAACAACAGGTTAGGTAAAGGTAAAGGGACCCCTGACTGTGAGGTCCAGTCGCGGACGACTCTGGGGTTGCACGCTCATCTCACTCTATAGGCCGAGGGAGCCAGCATTTGTCTGCAGACAGCTTCCAGGTCATGTGGCCAGCATGACTAAGCTGCTTCTGGCGAACTAGAGCAGTGCACGGAAATGCCGTTCACCTTCCCGTCAGAGCGGTACCTATTTATCTACTTGCACTTGACGTGCTTTCGAACTGCTGGGTTGGCAGGAGCAGGGACCGAGCAACGGGAGCTCACCCCGTCGCGGGGATTCAAACTGCCGACCTTCCGATCAGCAAGCCTTAGGCTCAGTGGTTTAGACCACAGCGCCACCTGCGTTGTTACCAGAGCATAAATGACAGAAGTTAGAATATCCCTGTCCAGACAGGGGCACAGCTGGGCCACCAGTCAAAGCTGATGAAAAGCACTCCATGCCACAAAGGCCGAATGAGCCTCAATATATTATTATTAATATAAATATAAATTAATATATATTATTAATATAAAGGCTAATAATAATAATCACTATTATAGTATTATACTATTATAATATTGAGAAACAGCATCAACCAAAATATACCAAAATGTTGTTGGCAGCTGTCTGTCTTGAGAGACAATGGAGTGTGCCTCCAGGGATGAAACCTCTGTATTAGCAGCACAGAAGTGACCACTCTGGGATGCAAGCCTGGGCAGTGTGTATGGAGGTCCAGGGCTGCCAAATGACAAGACCCCGCTCTCAGCCTCACTGATGTGGTCCAAAGGAAAGCAGAGCAATACATTTGGCAACAGCTTGGCTGCAGGAGTTGCTGGAAGGCAGAGAACAAGGCGCCATCCAGCCACCTTAGGGACTCCACTCTAGGTTTGTTTAGGGTTTTACTCCTTAGCCTTTTCCTCTCCCGAAGATATCCTGTAAAGCAGCAAAGGTTTGGGATCAGTTTTCCTTCTCCTAGATGAGCTACCTTCCCAGGTAGATGAGCCCCACCTGCTCCTCACTTACCTCTACAGCACGTTCAGAAACCACCTTATTGACCATTGAACCCACTATTGGTTTCGTCTGCTCAATGTTCCAGAGCCTGTCTTCAAAGGCAGGGGGGAAATCATCATCATCATCATCATCATCATCATCATCATCATCAATATACAATATTTAAAAATCTATCTATCCTCTATTGAGCTATTTATCGCCTATCTGTCTATCATCTCTTTGTGCATAAGAATGAAATGCCTCAAATTGTAATCCTGGGAAAAACCCTACACCCCAGGTATTGGAAGAGATTTGTTATAGGAATAAAATGGACTGTCTGTTGTAGGTTTAGGACAAGATATTTTACTAAATCACAAAAAGTAGTTTATTGGAGAGCTTTGAGGGATGGACAGAGGGGGAAATGATCAGTATTAACAGTCTTTGTTCCTTCTTTGTATCATGGACGTATTTTAGCCATCTCAAGTGTAGCCTCCTAACTGGTTCTTGTGTCTGTGATTTTTTGCTTAGGTCTAACAAAATATTGGATAATGAAGATAGAAAACCAATAGAGAGAGGGAAAGATATAACAAATGGCTTAGGATGAATTCAGTATGTAATTACTTACATTTTTTCGCTAACTACTGTATAAGCAACACTTTTAACAAGGCAAATTGGTCTCTGGAAGACAGATTCTGCTTAGAGAAAGTGCTTCAATTTACTTACATGATGATAACTGAAAAGCTGGGGGGCTGCATGGGGGGGTTGTGGGTTTTGTTTTTTGTTTTTTGCTGCGTTGCAGTCAATTTTCACTGAGCTCACATTCTGAATGTGTGATTAATCATATGTATGCTGGACTTGCCAATATATACCAAAACCTTAAACTCTTAACAACTTCCTTGTTTTGTGTGGTCATTCCAAATAGCTAAACAACCAGAAATTGTCAATGTACGCTGAGATCAATGCTCCAGGGTCTCTACGTAAGATTGATTTCACTCTCAGAGGACTTCATTCTGCTCATCAACAAAAACACTTTGTCCTCCCTTAAATAATCCAATCGAATGCCATCCTCCTGTGGAGCTATGAGATCTAGACCGCTTGGATTAATCTCTGCTGCAGACAGTCTCAGAGGGTTCTTGTTCCAGCAAGCTGAGTTTTTACAAATACACCCCAAGGGGAGATTATTTTGATCCACAAGTGAGTGGAAACAATTAAGCTGAGTTTGAAAATCAAGGAATTCAGGACAGAGAAATATTTTAAATGAGACACATATCTGCTTGGGGTGTACGTTAAAAAGTTTTATCATAGTAACTAAGGAATCACCCACAATGCTAAGAATCGCAGTCTACTTTTAAAATGGTAGGTAGATTCATTAAACCACCAACAGTGGATAATAGGACTTTCCTATCTATTCCATCTCATAGAAGACACTTATGAATTGAATTGAATGCTGGTCCTACTCAAAGTAGACCCATTGAAATAAATGTTCCTGAGTTACTCTTGTCTGTAACTCAGACACTTTTTAATTTTTTTAAAGTGTGTGTGCACTTTTAAAAAATTAAAAGTGTGTCTAATTTGTGTTTTGCTTAGGTGTTATGTGCCATTGTTTATTAATTATATATATATACTATTGATATATATATATATATATATATGTTTTCGTAGATTTTCACGGGTACAGGAATGCAGGTTTTGGTGTCCTCGGGTGTCTTCCCGTGTAAAAGTTGGGGTGTCTAGGCGACGTTTCGACGAGGTCTCACTCGTCATGACGAGTGAGACCTCGTCGAAACGTCGCCTAGACACCCCAACTTTTACACGGGAAGACACCCGAGGACACCAAAACCTGCATATATATATATATATATATATATATATATATATATATATTTATGTACAAACCACTTGATTGTAAAAAAACAAAACCTCAACATGGTTTAAAAAAATTATAAAACAAATTATCAGTGAGAAAAATTAACAACAATAATTTAAGACATTCAAAGAGCTAAAATAACAATAGTTTAAAAATGTATTAAAACTCACACCAACTGTCTAAATAGCTGGGTAGGCTTGTCTTTAAAATATTTTTAGCAGGCACCAAAAAGAATACAGAGATATTGATGGGCAAGGAGTTCCAAACTGTAGGTTCCTCCATACTAAAAGATTGAGATCTTACAAATGCATAGAATTAAAACATTTGGGTTCAATGGCCAAATTAAGTTGCAACTCTGGTGTTGCAAAACACAGGAAATTAAAGTGCAGTGTACACTATCTGAACTTTCCAATAAATTCTTTCCCAACTTTCCAATAAATTCTTACATGGCTGTGCTCAGGTCAGAGTATCTGCTAGTTATAACCCATGCCTAATGTTTTTTCTGATTTCCATGCAATCCATCTACAAGCATCTGCAGCCTGATTCTTATGCACGTTTTCTCAGAAGCAAATCTCATTGTGTTGAACAGGGTTTCTTCCTAAAGTAAGCATGGATGAAATTTTAGCCTTAATATCTTAGGATGTAGTACAGACAGGGAATGTGTAATAAACAATATGGCAGGATTTGGGGGGGGGGGGGAGAGAAAGGAAGACTTTGTTCTTTTGGAACCTAAAAATAGATTGAAAGGGTCTCGCCGACCACTCTCAAGAGTGCGTATGGATTTCTTGCTGACATTAGTTCCTCTGAATTGAATGTCAGACTTGCCGAGAACAGTTTTTAAAAAAGGCTATACCGTTATCATTATTAGAAGGGCAAGGCGAACGAAATATCATGGTTATCATTAGAAAAACCTGTAAAATATATTTGTACATTATCTTGGGGCAAATACAAGTGTCACATGTTAAAAATGGCTAAGCAAATAATACTGCAATAGAGTCTTATGCCTGGGCGTTAGGTACCCACCAATTTTCATTGCAGAATAGGTGGGGATGTCCTTTGAAGAGCTCTGCATTCAGAAATAGCGACAAATAACCACAAGCATATAAGAACGTAAGAAGAGTCCTGCTGGATCAGGCCAATGGCCCATTTAGTCCAGGATCTTGCTCTCACAGTGGCCAACCAGATGCCTTTGGGAAACCTGTAAGCAAGCCCCATGCGCAGGAGCATTCTCCCCTCCTGTGGTTTCCAGCAACGGATGTTGAGAAGCATTTATTGCCACCCGCATGACAGATGGCCACTGACTGGTCATTCTTTCTCAGCCTAACCTGCCTCAGATCAAGCCAATGGCCCTCCTAGTTGAGTATCCTGGCCAATGAGATACCCCCCGAGGGAAACCCACAAGAAGGCTCTAACCATAATAAAAATAACAACAGAACAGAAATGCTATTCTATCTTTTTCTGGAAATGGGGGCCTATAGAAGGAATTTCAGTGGACCTACTCTGTGTATGACTTAGTTGGATATCATCCATACACCACTAAGCACTTTAATCCCAATTCCACAGTGAATGAGTGACCGCCACCAGGTGCGTCCCACAGATTATGAACGCACAATATTAGGCAAATTACTGTACACTCATTTTCACCTTCCGCTTCTATCATTTAATGCTGCCTTTCAGTTGCTATGTTTGACATTCAAAATAGCTAACCAAATTATTTACTTCATAAATCTCTACGCCAACTTTCAGTGAAGCTTTGTTACCTGAAGGCAAAGCTTTAGAACTTCAGGTCTTTTAAAAGTAAAAATGTTGTGATAATTCAGGAAATTGGTGAATTGCTTCTCATGGTCAGTAGCCGAGTGAAATAAAACTGCATTTAGGCAACATCCACACATCCATTTAAAGTATTATCATACCACTTTAATAGTTATGGGTCCCCCCCCCTCCAACTGTGAGAACTGTAGTTTCTTTAAGGGTGCTGAGAGTTGTTAGGAGACTCCTCAAAGAGCTACGATTACCAGAATGGCTTAACAGCTAATCTCTCTTCCCTGGGAACACTGGGAATTGTAACTCTATGAGGGGAAGAGGGGTCTCCTAACAATTCTCAGCACTCGTATCGAACTTAATTTCCAGGATTCTTTGGAGAAAGCCATGGTTGTTTAAAGCGGCATGATCCGGCTTCAGAGGCCTGGTGTGGATGTGACCTTAGTCTTCCGGTTATTACCTTTCAGACTTAGGGCATTTCTCTTCTGTTGCCTTTACATACTCTCTAGACTTAACTTGGGACACACGGTGCATATGTTAAAAAGAGAGATGCTTCAGCCAGCATTGGATCACTTGCATATTAAGCAGCCTTTATGAATATTTCAGTGTTCATTAAATTATATTGCTTATCCTGACATGCTTGCAAAAAACCCCAACCCATAAAAGGTATGTGTCCAAATGGCGCCCAAATTAGCAGAACAATTCTTAAGCCTTGCTTTGCTGCAAGGACTTGTTGTGTTTCTGCTACCTCTTTTAAAGTTTTATTGGCAGTGTGTTTTACAACACAGCCTGCACTGAGTTAGTACAGCAAGCAACAGCATCTTATAATCTATCAATGGCTATGAATAAGCATTTGCACATCACACCTTAATTTAAAGTGCTGTTTTGAAGCCTTAACCTAAAATGTTCTGATCAACTATTATTGACTTGGAACACAAACAAAAACATTGTGAAAATAGCATGGGCACATACTCGATAGATTCATGTGCAGATGTTGACATATAAGAGTTGGGGCAAATATCTCTATCTGTGGGGTGTGGTGGGCTACTAATATTTCCTGTATATTTGTGCATTTTTTAAAATAAAAAAATCAGATCTGTTTCTGAGTTGCTCTGTGATCTCTCTGTGTTTCAAGCTCTGAGTCACTCAGCTCAAGTTCTCTGTGTCCCCATTCACTATAATGGAGGATATAAGAACGGCTATAGCATTCCCCTGCTTTTTGACCAAAATGGACCAAATTTGCAGGCACGAGAGCTCCTCCAGATGGATTAAGCATGCCTAATTTCAAACAAAGCAGTGCACAGGCCTTAAACATGAGAAACAAAAGGGATTCACTTCCCTCCATAATCCGCTATAGAATAGCTCTTTCTTACCTAAAAAATAATTATGAGATGGCAGAGTGCTGTGTACTTCTACATGCACTTAAAAAAAAAAAAAAACTTTTAAAAACAGTGAATACCTTTTACCAAGAAAATCTGGTAATTATAACTCTTTAACAGAATGGGGGCTCTCTCTCTCTTTTTTAAAAAAATAATATTTATTACTTTTAAAACTTATAAAAAGGAAAGAGAAGAAAAAAGAAAAAAGAAAAAAACAACAAGAAAGGGAAAAAAACAATACAATACAATATATAAACAATACAAAACACAACATTAACCTAAACAAAACAAAACAAAAACAATTTAAAAACATACATCATACCATTTCAGTAGTCTATCTTTCATACCCTTGTTTCATCGACCTCCTCTCACCTCCCTTTTTGTATTCCACTTCTATTAATTGTTTCAGCAATTCCTTTCCATCTTTCTCTATTTTCTGTCATATAAATATCTTAACTTATTTTTACCCTTATTTTCCATTAATACTATAATGCTTATTTATGCTTAACTCCTTATAACATTTCTACTAAAGCCATAAGATTTCATTCCAACATTTTTCTAACACTCAGTAATTTTACAATATTTCTATTTCTGAAAATAAACTTTAAACTTTTTCCAATCTTCTTCCACCATCTCTTCTCCCTGGTCTCGGATACTGCCAGTCATTTGTCAATTCCAAATAGTCCATCAACCTGGTGATCTTCTGTCCTAAGCTCTTAACTCTTTTCCAAGTCCTTCATATTTATACATGCACTTTACTTTGTCTTCTACTGATCTTGTTCTTATTTTCCTTCCTTTGATACCAGAATGGGGGCTCTCTTAACAACTCTCAGCACCTGTAGCAAACTACAGCTCCCAGGATTCTTTGAGGGGAAACCATAACTGCTTAAAATGCTGTGACACTTTTAAATGTATAGTTCAGATAGGCCTCTCAGTTTTTAATATGAGGATCACCATTCCCCAAAAACAGTGTAGTTTTCTAGTGAGCATTGTATAGGGTATGATGCATGTCTGGTGGGATGGATACAAGTTGTGCAAATGGGCATTTCTGAAATGATGCGTGCAAAGTGCTATGAGGTATATAAACTATATAAATGCTAATGGCTCAGCCCAGCAAGACTGTTCCATGTATAAATGCCGATTTGCATCTGGATGTGTTTATTTCATTTCATTTATTTTAAAAATACTGATTCTTTCCTATTTGTGTTTTTTTTAAAGCAACGTATAACAAAATATTTTAGGAAACTGAAATGTAAGAATAATAAGCAGATACTAAAGACATAATTAAAAATCTGGATATGTGTTATTGCTATTATTGTGGTATTTATTAATAGCCCACCTCTGCTCACAAATGTATATTGAGAGTGTAAAACTGAATGTCAGTGTGATGTAGGGGTTAGAGTTTCAGACTAGGGTTTGAGAGACCAGGGTTCAAATCTTCCCACAGAGGAAAACTATGTATGTGGGTTATAAATGATGGTGGTGTTGATATTATTATTATTATTATTATTATTATTATTATTATTATTATTATCATTGTCATTATCATTGTCATTATCATTAAATGTGCTGTATGTTCCCCTTATACCTACCTCACAAATTAGATTAGTCTGGGAGAGCATGACTGGTGCAAGATCACCCAGAAAACTCGCAGAAGGTTCAAGAATTTGGACCTGGCTCTTCCCAAAAATTATCTAAAATGGTTCTTTAAGAATAATTATCAGAATGATAATCTAGGACCTTTTAAACCAAAGGGACACATCTTTTGATATCAGTGTGATACACTGCTTCCATTCCAGACAACTTGTGAGTTGTTATGTGAAATGCAGGGACCCCACGTGGTTATTGTACTAAAATCTTATGTCCAATAACTATCATTCTGTGGCCTTGAACGAATTGCTTTAGAAATCAAGTATTCTGAATATTGTCAGAGCACCAGATGTTTTGGGAGCCTTGTGTCTTTGCCAAAAGGAAAATGAAAAAGATACACAAAGCAGAACTTGCAAAGAAACTCCAGATAAGTTGCCTGGGTGAACTCTTTAGGGCTCCCACAACTTCCCTATTATGTGCAAAACATTAGACAATAAGTAAGGTGGCTCAAGATTTTCAGAACGAACACTGTTATCCTACAATTAGCAGTCTGTCTTGTGAATGATGAGCTCTGTGTCACCAAACAGGTAATTTGTGCTTCATTAATGGGCTGATCCAAAACCACTAATTGTCTTACGTGTAAATACAGATCAACACTGTCATCTGCAATGTTCAGAAAAAGTCTGAATAAGAATAAAGCTGCAAGTTAGTGCACGGTCGAATGCAGTGAGACGTATTTCAGAGTAAACATGAATGATATGGCACTGCAGACATGTCTTCAATCCAGTGCACTTGTGTGCAGAGCAACCAAGACTACACAAGTGGAAATCTTATCAACTAGCTGTTTGGTGGAGAAGGAGGACTCAATCCAGCCTGAGGGTGGGCAGATCTGTTTCCTTCTCAGTTTTGCATGCTTTATTCATAATTCCATTGCACCCCATTTCTCCATTAACCTATTACTATATTTTAAAAAATCCCAAAGCACATATTTAAATAGATCTTTTAATATCTGTTTAAATGCATGTTTTAGATCAAAATATGGATTTAAATCTACATTTTGATACATTCAAATGGCCAAAACCTGTGTTCAAACATTTGGGGAAGTGTAAAATCTGGTACATAACTATGGTCTGATTTACACATTCCCCTGAGAGGTACAGATCAGGTTATTTTGCAGAGGATTTAACCACAACTGAATTTATACAGCATCTTTACCTAATCCAGTCTAATTCTCCTCTGGTTTCATCATAGAGACTCTGGTTTTTTCACTGTTTGGTGCAGGTGACATATTTTGGGTGGGTGTGCTTGTTGGGAGTTCTAGTCCAAAAACATCTGTAAGGCCTACATGGGCAGAAGTATGAAAAAGTATTAGGCAAATGACCCAAAATCAATGCTAAGAGAATTAAAATCAAGGCCATGAACAAGGAGGGGGAATAAATATTTTAATGGTATACACACACACATCCCTATTTATGTGGTGTGCAGTTTTATTCTACTAAAATATGTTATTTTTAAGAAATCATTGATAAGTCAAAAATAGCTGGTCCCAGATAATAAAAACACATGATGGTTTAATTTTTTTTAAGGCTAGCCAAAAGAAAAGTCAGCCGTGCCTTATTCCCTCTCTCACACCTCCTACAGCTATAGATTTTGTTTGACCTATTGGTTTTAAAACAGAACACCTGAAGGATGGGAGAGGGAATTAGCACACTTTGCAAAGCTTAGAACAAAAGAGGGCGGATGCAAATAGATTTGTACATTATGGGGCTGTTGCGCCATTTGACAAAAATAATAATCCAATGAGATCTTTTCATGTCCATGCTGTCAAACGCACACACACACACAAACCCAACAGCAATATTTTGAAATCTTCACCGGGCTTTTATTTGTAACTGACTTTAGTGTCCAGTCTTTTAAAATGTGGGGTTTTCCCCCCTCTGCCTTCACTCCTTTTTTTTTTTTTTTTTTACTGACAAGCCCACAATTTCCAGAAAAGAAAGCTAGCATTAATTAAGACAGTGCCAGCTGTAATTTTCTTGGGAAGTAAATTTCTGCACAACTAAAGGTTACAGAGACCTTTTCACTGTCAAAATTTACTACAGCCTGTGAATGTTAATGTTTCTAATGAAGACATGTTCTCTGTCCCTGAACTTAAAAGTACCCAGAGAAGAAGGCGAGGGGGGGGGGAGAAGGAAGGGGGTGGAAACTGTGTTTGACGAATGAATCTGGAGTTTGTGCATTAATGCAGGGTTATGCCTGCTAGTGCATATTGTAATTATAGTGTTTGGATAGCCTTGTTTTCTAAACAACGAATATTTCTATAAATTGGCAATTTTGCCTGACGAGTCGCCTTTCAGTGGGAGCCTTATGCCACAAAATAAAGACAGTGGTATAATCAGCATTTAACCTGTTAGACTAAGGGGATCTTCTAAACTAACTCTGCTGCAGGAATGCTTAATGGAGGGAAGGAAATCTTCTTCAGTCACTTTGCATGCATCAAACAGAAGAGCACAGGGTAATTTGTATTTCTAATGATAAAAATTCCTTGGCATTTTAACTTAAATCTTTGTCTCCTGACTCAGTTCTTTTTTCTTCTTCTTCTTCTTCTTCTTTTTAACCTGAGCCTTCTGGTGCAATTGGAGGTGGGAACTCGGAGGGAAACATCATCGCTGCTCAGCGTTGCTTTTACAGGGGTAGCAAAATAATACTTTGATTTAAACTTACTGGATGTGGAATTCCCTCCTGCCAGAAGCTTGGCTTGTGCCTTTGACTGTAAACCTTCCAGCGTCAAGTCAAAAACTTATTCATTTCCCTAAGCTCTGAAGTGTTGAGATTGTATGGAACTGCCCATAGCCTTCGATTGTTTTACAAATTTGAATTGATCTGAGTATTGGTTTTATTTGCTCATCTTGTGTATTATTATGAAGAAAGGTATTCATTATTTTGTACTAAATTGGTAATCCATTCTGAGGTCAAGCATGGTGAGGGGTGAGGAAGAAAAATGGTTGCTAAATAGATAATTTGAATTTTGCATGTGAATTTTGAGTGACGTATGTTATTTCCTCAGTCAGGATGTTCAAAATAATATTTCTCCCTTTTTATGGGTGGAGAATAAGAGAAATTCCAGAGAAATACCTCATATCAGCCAAACTGGTTTTATTCCTCTTGAAATTTCTGTGATGCTTCCTTCAAAGTGTAATGTCCAAATTCATGCTGAAATTTCAGTTTAGATCTTCTTCTTTTTACCCAGGGTCAAGGATGAAGCAACCAGGTGGTTCTATGAAAGGTATAGATATATTGGATGTAGTTTTTAACAACTTGGAACCAGTTTACCTATGAGATTACCTGACCCCACATGTACCCACACAACCACTTCAATAAGTGGAAATGGCACTATTACATTTGCCACAGAATATCTGTTCTGCATTTGTTAGAACTCAACCTTTAACTGTGGCATTACATACACTTTGGAACTCTTGGCTTGTTGATATCAGGCAGGTGCCTTCACTCTACTCTTTTTGGCAGCTGCTAAAAATATTTTTGCTTGAACAAGCCTACCCAGATATTTAGAAAATTGTTGTGAGTTTTAATACGTTTTTAGTCTATTTTTAACTTTTTGAAAGTTTTTAATTATGGTTGTAATTTTTTTCCTTAGTGGCAATCTGATATCTCTTTTTGTAAACCACTTTAGTCTGGTGTTTTGTTTTGTTTTTTTAAAAAACAAAAGCTTATGCAAATTTCATGAAATCAATATTGATTGATATTGATTGATTGATTGATTGAATGAATGATTAGGGTTCAATGCTAACCCTGGCCACCGCCTGACAGAACTTAACAGAACAGGGGATCTAACATTGCACCCACAGTCCTACCTAGCTTGCTGATCAGGGTGGAAAAGCAGGGGGACAGGCAGATCACCATGGAGTTAGCACAGTTTCTGGGCCTCAATTGGCCCTGATGCCATCATGTGACAGCCATGAGGCCACTCCCTTCCAACTCATAGAATGACCCCTTATGGGTCTTCTTGCTGGTTGGAGGTGGTGGGGAGGCAGTAGGAAGCACTTCTTCCCTCCCACACATTTGACAGGTGGAAGGGGGACCTCCACACCAGTGGAGGCCAGCAGGGCGGGGTAAAGGGACACCCCCCACCCAATGCAACCTCTCCACTCCACCTGGTGCAAAGTGGGTTTAGAGTGCTCTGTTAGTCACCAAACACAGGACAGACACTGACTGCTGTGCAATCTAAAAACAAAGTTGTTAAAGATGCCCATCAACTTTTTTAAAAAATAAAAAACTAATACATAAATGCATAAAACAACACCAGCATTGACAGGATCAAAGAAAAAAATAGAGAGAGCCAATGTAGTGCAGTGGTTAGAGCAAGGGTTGTCAACATGGTCTCTAGCACCCACTAGTGGGCGTTTCAGGATTCTAGGTGGGCGATAGGGGGCTCTACGGCACAAGCTGAATCCTCCTTCCATCGAGCACTGGTGGGCGGTAAGGAAATTTTACCATCAAGAAAGATGCATTAGTGGGCGGTAGGTATATTAAGGTTGACTACCCCTGAGTTAGAGTGTTGGACCTGGGAGACCAGGGTTCAAATCACCACTCAGTCATGAAGCTCACTAGGTGTAACCTTCGACTAGTCACTGCCTTTCTTAGCCTAACCTACCTCACAAGATAGTTATGAGGATTAAATAAGGAGGGTGCAAAACATGGAAGCCATCTTGAGCTCCTTGAAAAAAGCTGGGATGTACAGTGGTGCCTCGCAAGACGAAATTAATTTGTTCCGCGAGTTTTTTCGTCTGGCGATTTTTTCGTCTGGCGAAGCACGGACTTTGGAAAAGCTTCAAAAATCACCAAAGTCTTCAAAAACCTCAAAAAAGGCTACCACACCGCGTGCTATGAGTTGCTCCTTGAAGTGAATGCACGGTTTTAAGAAAAAAGAAACAAACTTGCAAGACGTTTCCGTCTTGCGAAGCAAGCCCATAGGGAAATCCGTCTTGTGAAGCAACTCAAAAAACGAAAAACTCTTTCGTTTTGCGATTTTTTTCATCTTTCGAGGCATTCGTCTTTCGAGGTACCACTGTAAATGCAATGAATGAATGAATGAATGAAGTCAGATGGGCCTCACTACAGTGAGCATTTTACAGATGGATTTTTTTATTGATTTATAAAAAGGCCCTCTTCATTTAGCCCCACACTGGGGCATCTTTCAGAAGGGGGTACATGAACTAGCGCCTCCAAAAATGATCTTGGGATCGGGGTAGATTTACAGAGAGGTGTGGAGATCCCAAGCAGTAAAGGATGTCCATAGGGTGTGTAAATGATGCCATCACTTTTTAAAGTGTTATCCCTGGTGATGTTTGGTTGGGTTACATTTGGATTCCCCTTCATCCAAGGAGCACAAGGTGGCACACATGGTTCTCCTCCTGCCCATTTTATCCTCACAACAACCCTGGGAGGTATTTTAGGCAGAGAGTGAGTGACTGGTCCAAGGTCACCCAGTGAGCTTCATGGGCAAGTTGGGGGATTCGAATTCTGGTTTCCCAGGTCATAGGCCGACATTCTAATTACAACACCACCTCTGACATAACTTGCAGTAGAGGACTTGGGTGAGTTTTTGCCTTCTCTCTAATGCTGAATCTAAAGTTTTCATTATCTGCTGCACTGACTCCCTCCACCCCGGATTGTTTTAACTGCTTATATATTTGTTCCATTGCATATTGGATGTTGTTAGGTGGGGTATATGTAGCTTTCTTACTAAATAAATACGCCAACCAATAATACACCTATTTATGTTTAACACAGAGATGTACTGAATTGGACATGCATATGACATTTTCCACATGCAGGCTTGCTTTTTTAAAATTGTCATTGTTATTCCGTCCCAATTTGGAATTTAGACCCTTTGGGATCTTTTGGATGAGAGCAAGATTCCCAATGATGCTGAAATGTAACTCTGTGTTTCTGGACCACTGGCAACAGTGGGTATGGTCAGGTTGAGAGGAGGAATGTGAAGAATTATCCCAGTTAATGAGTACAGGGATATTGCTACACTACCCAGAGAGACGCATATTTTGCCATTTGCGTCTTTGTGGGAGAGTTTGAATATCACTTCTGTGGTTCCTTGCCATGCGCTTGATTTATACATCAGCCATGGTAATGAACGTTGGTTTCTCATTCTGCCCATCAGCATTAGGGAATAGAGCAGAGCCATGGGACAAAAAAAAAGTAGGAAATCAATGTCTCAGTAAATATCTATATGGACACCGGGATAATCTATTAAAAGCCATGACTATCCTATACCAATAGAGAGATCAGATCTCATTACGCCTCCAATCCCTTCCCCTAACATGTAAATTGGATTTCATTTGAACGTTCCTTCTCCACCCCACACACAACTACTGCCACAGTCCCTTTCAAAGCACTGGAAGAAAGTGCATCCTCTCTGCATTATTTGCCAGGACTACCCTGCTTATGGGATGCCAGTGGCAGTGAAATGGCTCAAGCTCACTGGGTGACCTTGGGGGGGGGGTCAGTCATTGCTTCTCTGCCTGACCTACCTCTCAGGGCTGTTGTGAGGATAGAATGGGGTGTGTGGAGGACTACGCATGCTATCTTGAGCTTCTTGGAAAAGAAGTGGGATATAAATGCAAAAAAACACAAATAGAAACGAGAAAATTGACAGGTAAAGAAATATTGGGAAGATAGGATAACATGCTGTGTGGTGCTCCCTGCTGCTATGACACCATCACCCTCTGGGTGACACTCGCCACTGAGAAGCCACTGTAGGAGGAATGTCCCCTTAGGGGTTCAAGTAAAGAGGCTCACACTAAATTCTCAGTCAGTCAGACTCTAAGCAGTAACACTCTCAGTAAACTGCTTTGAGGTTTTCTGCAATGAAGTGGTATATAAATTTTATGGCATGGGTAAAAATTGCCGGACAGAACCCAGAGAGTGTGTGAGAACATTTCCATTAGGATACACACTACGTAGGCAAATGTACGTCATTGAAGCTGTTCATCCTCTACCCAACCATCTTATGCCACTCCAGCACAGCACCATCCACCAGGACTTAAATACTACTTACTCAACCCATTTTCCTTTGTCAGAACCCTTCTTGTACCTTATCTGGAGTTGTTTTTCAGTTTAACATCCAGCTGTTAGGTTCCTCCTTAACTGATTTGACAGATTCATGGAGGAAAGATCTATCAATGACTATTAGCCACGATGGCTATTCTCTGCCTCCACAGTTGGAGGCAGCAATGCTTCTGAAAGCTGGTTGCTGGAAACCATGGGAAGGGAGAGGGCTCTTGTGCTTGGATCCAGCTTGCTGGATTCCCACAGGCAACTGATAAGGAGCTTAACAGAAATCCCACTGCCCATGCCTTGCAACCAACTGGGACCCAAGTTGTCCTTGGTGGGAGGAACATCCAAAGCATATTAAGGGGAGCAAACGACAAGACTGGCAAAATTTCTCAGGGATGTCCCACTGATCCCTATATACAACTGATACTCCTTAGAACCTACCTGGGAGTTATACCAAGTGGATTCAATAGCAATTCCTAAGTAACATGAGAAAGTAGAATAGAAGGTCAGCAGAACAAAGAATTCCTCAGGGTATGTGGGGAAAGGGCACTGATAAGAAAGTTGCAGAAATCACATAAAGGGCAGCATTGGACAGCCTAAGCAAACTGAGCCTTGGGCATTCGGAATTATGGAAATTCAATGTAAGATTCTGAAATCTGGATGTGTCATTAAAACGTATACCTACTTACATTGTGTAACGAAACACAAGGAGCTGCCTTGTTGGACCATTGGTGCAGCTACCTTGGTATTGTCCACAATGCTTGTCTTCAGTGTTCCCTACTTTACTCTATAAAAGGCATTTTTTAAAATAGTGGTTTGCACAACCCACTCAGGAAGATGATAGCACAATAAAATTCAAAAATGTAACAATTAATTGCACATCCGTTCAAAATCCAGTTAAAAGTATTCAGTTTAATTAATTCAGCAAAATGGTTGAACTGGATCCAGTGATGCCAGCTTTTCAAAGTTTGATAGTCATTTACATCGCCAGTGCTTCCGCTGCCTCTACCCTTGTTTCTTAGCACTCCCTAGGGAATCCTAGCTACCGCCCAGGGGGTGGTACCATTCACTTTGGGAACGACTAGTCTATACTGACTAGTAGTGGATCTCCTGGGTGTCAGGCCTGTGCTAGAATTCTCTTGCCTCTGAAGAACTCTGATCCAAGAGGTGATTTTATGGCCTTTTCTTTTCTTTTCAAGGCATGAGCCTAATATCAGGAAGCTCCAGGCCTCTGAGGAAGGGGCAAAACACACCAGTTCTTTATTTCTGGATTGAGTCTGGTCCACAAGCCTGCTCCAAAACTATTTCTGCTCTATGGGAGACTATTGTGCCTCCATGGGATTCCCCACCCACATGGTACAACCCTCCGTGGACTGCACCTCTTCAGAATGGGGAGAACCCTTAGCGAAACTCCACCACATGAACATAACAACTATATGAAACCTCCCTCCACATAGAAAATTAACTCATTGCAGAGAACACCCTTCCTTCTGACCTCTTAGCTATCTGCAAGCAGGAAGTTGAGTTTGACTAGGGAAATCCTGAATCCCGCAGTTTGCCCGACTTACCAACAGCCATGCTGATTTGATTTATGATGCCAAATCAGCAGGATCCCAAATGCTAGTTTTTGGGAGTAGAATTCAGCTGCCACTCAAAGGATGACTGTGAAAGAGCACAGCCTACAAGATTGGCAGCTCTGGTTCCACTGATCAAAAGAGCTGACTGGCATATATGGGGTGAGGTGTTCTCACAGGAAAACTGGTCCCAAGTTGTTAGGGGTTTTATATACTAATAGCAACACCTTGAACATGGCCCAGTGACCAACTGGCAACCAGTGTAGATCTCTGAGCATGCTGGCAAGGTTGGCAGTCTTCTCTGTCTAGGAGGTACTTGGAGGCTTCCGTTTCAGTTGCCTGTGCAGGGCTGAAGTATTTGGCTTCCTGGTGTCTGCAGTCGTTTCATTTATTTCAATAAATCCACGTTAGGAAGGACCACACACTGTGACACAAAATCTTGTTCTCACAAGGTCCCTTATCGAACAACAACCCCAGCTCAGCAGAGAATGTAATTATATGCTCACGTCATACTTCCCACATGGCGGAAATTTGTGCATCAATTACTTCCTGCCTGGTGCTTGGAGGTCAGCGTGTGTTGGGCAGTTAAATTTGTGGCTACCATCCACTTTATCAGAGAGTGATACCTGTGGGGAGCCTCTCACCTTTTTCTAGTAACTACCTACAAAGACCCTTTAATGTATTGGGGAGGGCTGGCCTGGAAAGCTTATCATAAGAGGTTTTTCTCCGTCTGCCTCATCTACCACTCAGAGACTGCCTGATTGGGCAGAATGGGTGGCTTTATTTAGCAAGAGGAGATGATGATGAGGAGGAGGATTTTATTGAATAAAATTTATATACCACTTGATTGTACAAAACCATTGGCATCACCTCCAAGTGGTTTACAGATCTAGACGGACCAGTGGTCCAGCTTCCTGTGTTCCTATATGTCTTTGAAGAAGGGCCGTAGCTCAGGTGGTAAAGAGGTTGCTTTGCATGCAGAAGGTTCTCGGTCCAATCTCATACCCTTCAACACTCCTCAGATGAAAATAGGGATATTCTATTCTACATCAGTATCACGGGCCCCGGGGGGGGGGGCTTTTTGCATGTTTATATTCTTATTAAAGTTTTTCATGATACAGACCAGAAGTACCAACTTGGCCCCACGACCATGAGTGTCCAAGGCCGTGGGTGCCATGCAGCATGCATGGCCCTGGAACCAGAATTTGTGGGTACCCGGCCCCTTCATGAGGATTTTTGTGGGTGCTCAGGCACCCAGGGCCCTAGGAAGTTGGCACCTATGATACAGACAACCCCTACCCAAAGCCCAGCTAGCTTCAGTGCCCACCATTGACCCCCATAATCTCCTTGTACCTCCATGCCCCTCAAACTCCAGCCCCCCACAGACATGTCTCTTCCAGCTTCTGCCTTCTCTTCAGGCCTGAGATGGCTCACTTCTACGTTTTGCTTTTATTCAGTATGGCCAGCTGGATGGGTAGCTGGAGGCCTGTCAGGCTGGAGAATCACAGGCTTCTATGGCAGGGGCGTCCCTGTTGCCTCACTTCTTCCTCCTCCTTCTCTTCCTGCTGCTCCACTGGCCAGCCAGCCTGGCTCCCTTCCTTGGACACAGCACAAGACATCTCCCTCATCCCTGCCACCCCACCTTCTTCGACTCCCAGGAGCGGCAGCAAAGGAGGTGGCAGAGGAGGTGGTGGGGAAGGAGGCCTCAGTTGGCAACTCTCTTTTCCCTCTGTTTCCCTCAATGTGAAGCCATTTCTGGTTAGCGCACCTCAACAAAGGTGGGGATTCGGGACTCTGCATGAGAAGGTGAGAAGCCTTGATGGCTGAAGGATTTTTGTGATGGTCCTGGAATTTTCAGGGCACTCCTTGGCACAAAAATGGAAGCAAGAAGAATTACTGACGAAAGAAGAATGGTGGATGAAATTGATGGACTGTGCAGAACTGGATAAATTAACAGGAAGGATTCAAAACCTGCGGGACCAGAGATTCTTAGAAGACTGGAGTAAATATACGAACAATTTGAAAAGTAATTGTAATGAACAGATTATGCTAGTAGGATTGCAAGAAGTTTTGTAAAGATGACTATTTGAAATATTGCAAGAAGTTTTGTAAGGATGACTATTTGAAATATTGCAAGAAAGACTATGAGGAGAACTATTAGTTAATGATAATTAAGAGTAACAGAGAAATTAAGAAATGTAGAATAAGTGATAAAGAATGGGAAATCATCAGAGGTGTTGATGGAAGTCTAAAATATTGTATAAGATAAGAAGTTACATTATATGATTGTTGGAAATGATATGTTAAAAAAACTAATAAAAATGTGTGTGTGTGTGTAAGGAATTTTCAGGGCACAGCATGCCACAACCTCCACAGAGAGACTCTGTTCTTGACAACTGGCTTCACGCAAGCTCCTATGTCTCCGTTTCATTCCCTTTCCTGCCTCATACTTCTTATAGGGTGGCTATAAGGTTTTTCTAAGATAGTGGCCTTCTGAGTTCTTTGGGAAATCGCAGCGTCCTGATATAGTGCTTTGCCTATTTAGTCATAACAAAACAGCAAAGCAACAGCCTAAAATCTGAACTGGGGGGAAATGAACAAAAAGGATGTCCTTGCCTCTCCAAAGAAAATGCAGCTCCTTTGCGTTGCCTTAGGACAGTACAGTCTGTTTGCTCAGACACATATTTAGCAGCGAGCTACAAATCTCTCAGTTTGACGACAGAACAATTGTCAACATTCTGTTTCCTTTGTCTCCGATGATATTATCTGCGGTGCTGTTCGGAGATAGGAAATGTGTGTGTCTGTCACTGTACCTGTCTGGAAAGTAACAATACCCTCTAGCTCCAGAGACTCACTTTGCAGAGTTTTATTAGTATAATGAATGAACGCCCAGCAGTGCACCCAAGAAACAATTTGGAACTCTGGATTTTAAAAGCCATCATTAGTAACAATGAGAAAGAACCAGCTGCTGTTTGCAGATGTACTTTGTTGAAAGGTATGTGTGCAACCATGTGTGTGTGTGTGTGTGTGTGTGCGTGTGCGTAAAATGTGCACAGAGAAGGAAAGTGGACTGATAATTTGTCAGCAGGGCCCTTTGAATGACTGGACTCTAAACTATCCAAATCCTGACTTTGTGGATCACTTATGAACATGTATGGCTATGTGCGTCTAGCTGGAATCACTAACCAACCCAAATAGTCAGATTGCATGAAGTCAGCTGGTAGGAACATGACTGAGGTGGAGCTATCCCTTTGGCTATCGTATCTGTGAAGATAAGGAACTGCCTTTTGATTGGACTAATTCATTTCCACACTCTCACGCTCCGAGGCAGACGTTATTATGAAAGCAAAGGGTTGCAATCAGTCAAGTTCTACCCAGAGTGCATCCACTTAAATTAATGGACATGACAAACCTAGACCCATTGATTTCAATGGGTACTATGAGCAGAACTTAGCTGAATACAACCCAAAATCTTTTGTAGAAGCACACACCCAAGTGGAGAGAGAACGGTGGGTGGAATGTTTATCAATGGCCCCCTCCTCCAGAAATTTGTCTCATTCTCTTTTAAAGCTGGTGGGCATCATTGGTGGGGGAGCAAGTTTCATAGTTTAACTATGTGCTGTATGAAGAATTACTTCCTTTTATCTGTCCTGAATAATTTGACCCGAGTCTTCTTTAAGATATGTTGGCAGTATGTACACTGACGGGA
>NC_138511.1:31762612-31850112 GCF_964252035.2 Podarcis erhardii
GCAGAGCACAAGAGCAACACTCTCCCAATCCTATGATTTCCAGCAACTAGCATTCAGAAGCATGGCTGCTGCTGGCTGAAAAATTCATAGGATTGTGCCGTCAGTTGCCAAATCAATTAAAAACACATTGATCAACTAAAATTTGCAGCATATTTTAGAAAAAAATAAAAGATATACACACTCCCTCACACACAGAGAGATTTCTTGAAACAAAGTCAATTGATGCCAACATTTTAATTTCCCCCTTTTCTATCCTACCTTCAACCCAAGGAATTAAATCCAGCATAGATGATTCCTTCTCCTCCATTTTTTAACCTTTCAACAAGGCTAGGACAGAGTGACAGCCCCAAGGCTGGTCAGTGAGCCTTGTGGCCAAGTGAAGATTTGAACCTGGGTCTTCCCTGTCCTACTTAAACACTGCTCTACATCGGCTGATTAATCAGTTGATTGGACCACATGCAATTGCTTGACTGATTGTACCTTTATCTATTTCAACAATGCTCTGAAGTTATGCATTGCACACAATTGAAATGGAAGCTCTACCTGATGGCTTACAAAGTAATACAGATGGATAACCAGATGGATAACCAGGCTTAGCTGCGTCTCATGTGATTTCAGGCACAATTTCAGCCGATACCATTACCACTTCTGCGTCAGTGGTGGGGCAGGCAGGGTGCTTGTGGAACTGCCACCTTGGTGGTCTTCTGCCATCTCTGAGTGCAGAAAATCTGCTGGGGTCCTCCAGCTCCCATCATTCCTCACCATATGCCACACTGGTTGTGACTGCAGTCAGAGTACTCTGGAGGTCCACAGATTCTCCCACTCTGGCTATAAGGTAAGGAGAACCAAGGTGTAGTGGACAGAAACACAGGAGAAGAAGGAAGCCCCTCTGCTTGTGAACTTCCCAGAAGCATCTGGCAGGTCATTGTGAGGATGCACAGGAAGAAAGACAAAACAACAACAACAAACCTATGGTTACGTGAAACATACTCAATAAACACACAAGACGTAACCGGCTGTACTTTTGAATAAATAAAGTATACTATTCATTGTATAAAATTGTAGATTTCAACAGAAGTCTCATAAAGTTCAACAAAAGAAGCAGAACCATTACTATGCTATAAGACTGCAACCACTACTATGCTATAAGAGCCACTATCCTGTAATATTACATATGAGCCTGTTCTATTGATGAAGCCTAGGATGGCGAAACAAGGCTAATATTCCGGAAATCCTCGTCTTAGACTCTGTGAAAGGATTCTGTGGAACTGTAAGAATGGTTCATGTAGATTATTGGACTCTATGAACAGACAGGTGGAATAGACAGTTATACATGTATGGACCTTATGCATGAACTGGCTAGAGAATGAACTGATCCACTGGGTCTTCTGCTTTTTCCATTGAACTTTATGAGACTTCCGTTGAAATCTACAATTTTATACAATGAACAGTATACTTTATTTATTCAAAAGTACAACCGGTTACGTCTTGTGTGTTTATTGAGTATGCAGGAAGAAAGGCAGGCAATGTCTACTTGGTCCATCGAGCTCCCTATTGTCCACACAGACTGGCAGCAGCTCTCTGATGTTTCAGGCACAGTTCTGTGCCAGGCCAAGCTGGAGATGCCAGTGGAGATGGACCTGGGACCTTCTGCATGCAAAGCAGATCCTCTACCACCGGCCTCGTCTGCAAAGACCTATAGGAACAGAGGAAGCTGCCTTATACAGAGTCATACCAACGCTCCATTTATCTCAGTGCTGGCTGAGGATTTCAGAGAGGGGGTTTCTCCTAGCCTCACCTGGAGAGGCCATTGGGGATTGAACCTGGGATCTTCTGCATGCAAAGCAGATGCTCTGACCACTGCGTTTGCAGTCATTCTCCAAGTGCTGGATGAGCTGGTTTTCACTCTGGTCCAGCAGGACTCTTCTTACATTATTAGCCATCTGTGTTAGATGTGTAAACAAAATATGTAGGAATGGGGATTGTAGGGAAAGACCTGCCAAAAAAGTTGAAAAACATCTTCATGTATGCGACAATGGCCGCGAGAGTTCTGGTAGCACAAGGTTGGAGGACCGAAAAAACCCCAACTAAAGAATCATGGCAAGAAACATTGATGGACTATGCAGAACTGGCAAAACCGACATATAAGCTACATGCCAAGGATAACTGTGACTTTAAGGATGAATGGGAACCCTTTACAAAGTATCTGAAGACGCAGCAAAGCGAACTGGACTCCTTGGCAGGTTTTGAATAAACATTCACAAACTTTTTATTGATAATAATCAGCTAAATAGTTTAAGGATCTACACAACTTTGTAACAGGCAGAAAACAGCATTCTTAGAGAAACCAAAGACTGGAACTGAGGGAAGTCGGGGGGGTGGAGTGAGGTTGGTGGGTTTTGTGTGGGAGGGGGGAGGGAGGAAAAATGGGGGGGGACAAGGATGATATGTTTTTGGATAATATGTCTTGTTATAATTTTGAATAAAATAAATAAATAAATATGTAAGAAAAGCCTGCTGAATCAGGAAAATAGTCCATCTAGTTCAGTATCCTGTTCTCAAGGTGGCCAACCAGATGCCTGCAGGAAGCCAGCAAGCAGGAATCAAACACAAGATTCCCTGTGGTTCCCATCAAGTTGTATTCAGAAACAACTGTGGAGGCAGATCATAGCCATCCTGGCTAGTAGCCATCGTTAGCCTTCACCTTCCCGAATCTGTCTAATCCTCTTTTAAAGCCATCCAAGTTGGCGGCTGTCACTGCCGCCATAGGAGCACGTTCCTTAGATACAAGAGAGTGAGGTTTGCCGTTCCTGGAAAAAAAAAATCACTTTCTACTCTCGTCTACTGGCCTGTTTGTTTGCATTCTTTCTCGCAGATTGTGCATGTGTGCATGCAATATATAGAAATGCTCCGTTTCCCCCCCCCCCTACAAAGGTAGCATAATTCTCCAACCAGGAAAGGTAGTTCAAAGATAAATCTGACTGTCCCCCCCCCATTCCTATCCCGTCTTTCCTGCAGCGCTGCATCCAAGCCATGCTTTATAGGTGACTGCATACATCAGGGAGCGCTCTAAGTGTGTCTTTACAAGTATCCCGAACGCTGTTTGAGTATGGAAATTGCCGACAAAAGAAATTAAGAGCAGGAACCCCATGATTAGACTAATGCATTGATCAAGTCAATTCTTCTCTGTTTCACTGCCAACACACCACATATAAAAGCGTCATTAAAGAAACTTTGCTGTCTCTCTTACTAATGGTCTACAATTTGAGCAAGCCCGGATGATTGACAGGCTTTGCCAGGGCTGCCTGTGTTGTCTGAAAAAGCCACATCAGATCAGCGGAAGCTTTAAGCAAAGCATAAATTATAGATACACGTCTGTTTCTTTGATGATGTGAGACTGTTAGGTGCGTCCCACTTCCATCACACAAAAGAACTGCACTTTCATGCCGCTTTTTCACTTTGTCACATCACATTTGGAAAAACAACAGTGAAAACATAAATGTTCTCTCTCTCTCTCTCTCTCTCTCTCTCTCTCTCTCTCTCTCTCTCTCTCCCCCTCCCTTAACAAACAGCCTGTTCAAAGCCAGCCTTAAAAGTTCTCCTTCCCTCCCTTTTCCCCACCACACCACACACACACACCTCCCCCCCTCACATCGGAATTAATTAAACATAAAATGAGTGTTAAATTTCAAAGTTCAATGCAGCAAGGATTATGGTGGGGATTTTTAGTATCTATTTGTCACTGTTCGATGTGGCTTTGCGCGGCAAAGCCACTGAGATGGAATATTTGGAGCATTAAGGCCACCCTGGAATCAAAGATGTTCGGGAAAGTAGTAAAGAACAACAGCAAAAAAAGGACATTTTTTTGCTCTGTAAATTTTATTGCTGAAAGGTGATACAATTTCCTGTTTGCTTGGGACATGCGGGGGGGGGACGGGACGGGGCGATAGACCCTACAGGAGTTTTTTTGCAGAGCTGCTGCAATAAATGACATATCTAAGATGCAACAGAAAGCACACACACATGGATCTTACTCTGTGTACAATGCAACTGAGGTTTTTTCTCTCTCTCACCGTAAGGTCCCCTCTTAATTTTTCAGTGAACAATACAGCAGGCTTGCAGGCAGCGTTGCTAATGGAATTGTGCCACTTCTGCCCCCCCTCCCGCTGAAAACAATCTGTATTTGGGTTGATGTTGAATCATACACACACACACACACACACACACACACACACACACACGATTGGTGAAAAGAAATTTTCACCATTATTTATTTCACTGCAAAAGGGTTTCTATATGCAACTGACCATGGGCAAATTGGATCAGTGACATAGCTACACATGTCAAAATTCTGGCACAAAATTTTAAAAAAGTATATTATTTGGCTGCATCCAAGTGTTCCCAGCTGCTCCTGTGCTGCCACCAATATAAAGCTTAAAATGTTTTAATAATATCTTAATAGCTTCCCCGCCCCACCCCCCCTTTCCAAAGAGTACTTTGCTAATGGGAAATTTTGCTTTCACGGAATAGTGCTTTCTGCTGCCCTTTTTGCAAAAGGCTCATCCCATATCACTTCTTTAAGAGATCAGACGTTTTCTTTTCCCTGAAGGTTCAAAAGATCTGTAAGTTGACATAATTCTGTGCAAGTAGCTCTGGCAGTGTAACGTAAGACGGTCCATATTCCCTCTAGACTTTGGCCTCTGTAACTGTGCCCATCACTCACTTAACTTCACCTTATCTTTAAATAAGTTTAACCAAAAGGGACTTGTTCAAGTCGCCACCTCTTGAGTGATCTGAATCATTTATGTGATCTTCATATGCGCTTGTTAAGCTCTATCCAGCTGGCCTGTGTATAGTCATCTTTGGTACACCCGACACTGCTGCATTGGAATTAAAGCAACAAGAATATGACACTATTGTGTTTACCTTCTAGGGAAATGAACAATTCTCACTACCCCCCACCCTGAACTAGGAATGGGCAAATCTATCCATTTGAGTTTCTCTACGTTTCTCATTTTTCCAACCTCCACATTTCCACATCAGTTTGCAATCCAAAACATCACTCAATTCCTTGATCTCCCATTTGTCGAGTTTTGTTTTGCAATGATGAGCAACCCTCTCTGCAGTTCTTCTTCTGATGGACTAAACACTTTTGGTCTTTAGCTTAAAAATGCATGGATTACTTACTTTGGTCTTCCAGATGGCTGTTTCTATGCCCTATCTACGCCCTTGTTGCTTCCATTTTTATATTACTTCTGTGCAGGGCTCCCCCCCCCCAGCTGGAGCTCATTGGAGCTTAACTCTGGCACCTCTCAGGTAGGCGCCATTGTCGTTCTAAGAGAACAAGGGAGAAATTCATGGTGAGCTCTGGCACCTCTTTTTCTAGGGAAAAAATAGCATTGTTTCTGTACATTAAAAAGTAGTACCAGGACCAAGTTTACAGTCAAAGTCTTGTTATGTATATTGTGTTTGTTGTTGTGTATTTCTTATCTGTCTGGAAAAAATGCATTAAAAATCTTTTTTTAAAAAAGAAAAAGAAAAAAAGAAGAGTCATTGGAAAGCTGAACCAGAACCACCTATGGGACCCAGATTAATTTTGTGGGGGACATAGCTCTCTCAGAGAAGGAGAGCCACCAGGCAGTGTGAAAAATGGATAGGTTTGAGAAGAATTTGGTTTTCATTCTTTATTTCATAAATAAGGGGCAGCATACCCCATGGTCTCTCAAGCTCCTCTGTGAAAAGGGAACTCACTTAAGGTGGGGTAATGCATGAGGCACAGGATTTGTGCTTTAAGATGAAACTCCAAATGCATGAGAGCAGAGCAATCATAATATCACACTGGTGGATACTTTCCTTGCTTCTGCACTGTGATTTGCTTTGTACAAACTCATAACTGAAACAATGGGGGGGGGGAATCTTTTTTAAAAGTGTGTTCATGAAAATTCATCATTGTAGTTCCATTTTCTCAAAATATGCAAATCTTTGAATGCAATTTTGCGTATTGTACCATTTTTTGTGAGACCATTTCCCTGATTTAATGCATTTTCTACTTTCACTGCATTTACAGAAATGCAGTAGCACATTACTTTCACTAATATATGCGTGCATCTACAAGCCTTAACCTAGTTGTGCATTTTTGTAAACATCATTTGACTGTAGAACTGCATTACAAAATTCAGAGGAGAGCAAATTTTGCAGGATGGCTGCATTTGGGTTTCCATATCATTTTGGAAGGTGAATTAGGCAATTTTGCCTTTAGATGCAAACTGAATCGAAATTCTCCCCCATCCCTTCTATCCCATATAGTGACAGGGTTATCTCACAATGGATACTTTGGCAATGTTATTTTTCTAGAACCTTCTTCCCCTGCCTGACCCCCCCCCTTTCCCCCCTTTCTTCACTAAATCATTTTTTTAAGAAATCCCCATCCCAAATTACAGTGAATTCAATGCAGATCTACGAATCGCAAAGGGCTACCACAAAGATGGTGGTAATGAACTTTTCTTTGAAACAGTTCATTTTTTTCAGTTAACAAATTAGCAGCAGAAATCATAGCCATTATGATTATAGGGCTTTGCGCACACACAAAAATCTATTAACTCAGTCAAGGTATTATAATAATAAACAATAATAAAAACAGCCTTTAAAATGAGTCGGAACCATGTTTTCCAGTAAATTTGTCCCAGGAGTGGCACTTAAACTTTAAGTATAATAATAACAATTAAAAATGCAGTCCTCTTATGCTGCAAATTTTCTAAAGAATGATCCCAATAAAAGATTTCAAACTGTATATAGAGATTGCTCAAATTATCGTTGGAAAGGACTGCTTCCTGCAATTTTAAGATGCAAGGCATTTTGTTTTATTTATTTATTTATTTTAAAAAAACAATCTCTTATCTACTGGGTATCATTTTGGCTTTTAGGAGGCAGAAGCTTAATTGACCAATATCAAATTAGGCCAGAACTCAAGAGTGAAAACACCAATGTATAGCAAAAGTGTTTGCCAAAGAATCCTTTGTTTGTGAGCTTCATAAAATGGAAGTTACTGTGCTTGCTGCAGATTCTGTAGAAGCCTACGGCTCCCAGGAAACAAGAGCAGATATCTTTCTATTGCCCAGGAAAAGGATGTATGAGATGTTGCCATATCTTGAAGCAAAGGGGTGACAAAAGAATTACAGCAAGTGGCAATTCTGTTTTTTTAAAAATATCTACTTTGTGGTTTAAACTCCCAGAGTGGTCAGAATTCCAAGGGTGGTTTAACAGTTAATTCCTCTTCCCAGGGAACTCTGGGAATTGCAGCTCTGTGAGGAGCATTGGGAAGTCTCCTCAATACAGTGGTGCCCCGCAAGACAAATGCCTCGCAAGACGAAAAACCCGCTAGACGAAAGGGTTTTCCGTTTTTCGAGGCGCTTCGCAAGACAAATTTCCCTATGGGCTTGCTTCGCAAGACGAAAACGTCTTGCGAGTCTTGCAAGTTTTTCCCCTTTCCCCCCTTTTTCTAAGCCGCTAAGCCACTAATAGCCGCTTAGCCACTAAGCCGCTAAGCCGCTAATAGCCACTAAGCCTCTAATAGCGCTAATCTGCTAACCGGCTAATAGGGATGCTTCGCAAGACGAAAAAAACCACTAGACGAAGAGACTCGTGGAACGGATTATTTTCGTCTTGCGAGGCACCACTGTACTCTCAGTGCCCTTAAGAAACTACAGCTCCCAGAATTCTTTGGGGAAAGCCATGGCTGTTTAAAGTAATAGAACAGTGCTTTAGATATAGGCTTAGGCTGCGCATGTGGCCTCACAAAATGGCTGAGAAGCTCTGAGGTGGCCGGGAAGCAAGTTGTGAAATTAGGCAGATTTGACAAGTCTAAGTTCATTGCCACATCTTCCCGAGACTTGTGGGTTCATGAATAAGAGTCAGAGAGCCAGTGTTGGCCACGGTATCCTCCTGAACGTCTAGGAGGGCAGGGAGTTGGGGTCACTGTTGTGCAGTAGTTCTCCTCCTTCCTCCTGGGTTGTGTCCAGAAAGTAGTGGTGCTTCAGGACTCCATCCTCTCCCCCATGCTTTTTAGCATCTATATTAAACCACTGGGAGAGAACATCAGTGGGGTTGGGCTGGGTGTTGACCAATTAGTGGATTAGACCCAGCTCTACCTCTCATTTAAATTGGAACCAGTGATGGTGGTGAACATCCTGTGTGGGTGACTGGAGGCAGTTGGGGGCGGATGGTGGTGAACAGATTGAGGTTAACTCCTAACAAGACAGAAATATTGTTTATGGGGAACAGGGGGCAGGTAGGTGTGAGGGGTTGGCTGGTCCTGAATGAGGTAACTGTGCCCCTAAAGGACCAGGAGCACAGCCTGGGAGACATTTTGGACTCACAGTTGTCCATGGAGGTGCAGGTCAGTTCGGTATCCAGGACAACTGTCTACAGCTCCATCTGGTACACCGGCTAAGACCCTACCTGCCCATGCACTGTCTCACCAGAGTGGTACATGCTCTGGTTATCTCCTGCTTGGGCTACTGCAATGAGCTCTAGCTGGGCTACCATTGAAGGTGACTCAGAAGTTACAACTGATCCACAATGCAGCTTCCAGAATGATGACTGGGAGTGGCCGCTGGGACCATATAACACCAGTTCTAAAAGATCTAGTTTGGATCCCAGTATGTTTCTGAGCACAATTCAAAGTGTTGAGGGTAACTTTTAAAGACCTAAACAGCCTTAGCCTGGTATACATGGAGGTGTGTCTCAACATCCATCACTTAGTCTGGACACTGAGATCCAGCTCTGAGGGCCTTCTGCTGCTTCCCTCATTGCAAGAAGTGAGATTACAGTGAACCAGGCAGAGGGCCTTCTCAGTAGTTGTGCCCACCCTGTGGAATGCCCTCCTGGCAGATGTCAAGGAAATAAACAACACATATTTTTTTTATTAGAGACCCTGGCACCTTTGTTTGGGGGAATTGGCCTTTCCATAACTAAAGAGTTGACCAAGTATATGTGATTTGTAGCCATAGCAGAAAAATGGCATTTGGTCTGGGACGGTGCTTGGAAATGTCAGCATAACATGTACCACATCCTGAAGCTTCAAATAAGCCTTGTGGAGCCAAAAGCAATACATTAATTTGCCATAAACACTGACAAGAGCATTTAAGTCAAAGGGGGTGAGAGCATTTGTTCCAAGGAGGACTTCAGGGTGTTGGAACACCCCAAATGTGTACATCAATGCAAATTTTTTGGGGGGTGGGGGTTCCTTGCCATCCCAGTGCTCTTCATAGGGCTAGGGACAGATAGCAGAAAGCTGAGATGAAATATAGAGGCAAGGATAGTTGGAAGATGATGGAGGGAAAAAAGAGTAGAGCTGAAAAAGAGAATAAAGAAGAGAAGTGAGGCTCAATCTGCCACAGCACATAATCTATGATTATCCTAAACACTGAATAATTTTTGAGGGTTTTGTGGGGGTCTTATGATCCTGATTTTTGGAAATCTCAAGGGATGATTAGCATCAGTCTTCATCACTTGGGCACCTCCACTATCCAAATCAGTGATGAAAAGATAACACCCTGAATGTAAATCTTGAACTAGGGTGTTGTAACAATGTATGAATCATTCATGCGAAGTAGATTGTACTCCCCTCCCTTCTAAATATAATGCCAATGATTTTGTAAGTTCAGGAATGTGCTGGGATTGTACAGCTGTTTGTGGAAGAAGTCGAGAAACCATAAAATGTGAAAATGTAGTGCTTATTTTCTCCCTTTCTTACCACCACCACTCCCAACACTTTCCCATTCCTTCTGAGTCAAATGAAGAAGCAGGGCCATCTGAAAAAATGTAGCTTATATGTTTGCAGGAAGCAATACTTGTTTCTTGCTGCCAGAAGGCCAAATGAGTTTTCTCAAGTTGCTTGGCTTGGTAGCAAAAGTTCCTGTTCTATATCCCAGAACTTAAAGAGTCAAAAGTGGGAAGCCATCCTGACTAAGATACTAGATGCCTTTCCAACCTTCTCTTATATTTGGGTCATTTTAATTGATCCCAGCAGATTCCTCCACTGCTTGGGCTCCCTCAGTAAGCCCACCGTGAATCATCACCTGGAGATACTCGACTCCTTTCCTAGCAGCTGAGACAATCCCTTTGGGAAGGAAACTGCTCCTCTCTTCACTCAAGGGAAGATTATTTAACTTCCTCCTTGCTGAGTAGCACCTCCAAAGGAGAATTGAGCAAGTTCATAGTTCTTCTTCATTATATTTCTCGCCTCTTCCTCGCTAAAGGAAGATTCTCATGTTCACTGAAACACTACATGGCTCAAAACATATCATTGTGGCTGCTAGCTGCCTATTCCTCTGTTAAGCTACTAGTCCAGGATGGTTCATTGATGGTTCATCAATGGGAGCTAATGAGAGAGTCTCTTGATGGTTGGACATCTCGCTGGACTGTTTCGAATGAGATAGCCACCAGGGCTAAAAGAAAGTGAAACCTTCTCCAGCAGGTTGATGAGACAGAGGGAAGCAAGAGCTGGTGAGTTTGTGGTGACAGAGGTCTGGGTTTTTAGCAGGGTATATTTCTAGAAAAAGAGGTGCTTGAATTCACCATGAATACCTCCCTTGTTCTCTTATAATGGCAATGGTGCCCACCTGAGAGGTGCCAGAACTGAGTTCCAGCTGAAAAAAAGCCCTGGTTTTTAGCTAAAGGCTGGGAGCTTTGTTTGTTTTTTTTTTGTGGTAGTGGGAGTATTGCCTCCTTAGAATACGTAAGGCAGCTTAGACCAAAGCAATACAATACAAAATTAGGGGTAAGGGGAGATACAATCTAAAGCAAATAAAAATGCAAGCTCCCCACAGAAAAGCTGAACAAAACAGCTGCTACAAGGCTCGAGTGGGTTGATAAGTTTGGTGTATTTTGGGGAAAATAAGAGGGTGGCTATGGGACATGGGTGATGCTGTGGGTTAAACCACAGAGCCTAGGACTTGCCAATCAGAAGGTCGGCAGTTCGAATCCCCGTGATGGGGTGAGCTCCCGTTGCTCGGTCCCTGCTCCTGCCAACCTAGCAGTTCTAAAGCATGTCAAAGTGCAAGTAGATAAATAGGTACCACTCTGGCGGGAAGGTAAACAGTGTTTCCGTGCGCTTCTCTGGTTTGCCAGAAGCGGCTTAGTCATGCTGGCCACATGACCCGGAAGCTGTATGCCAGCTCCCTTGGCCAGTAAAGCGAGATGAGAGCCGCAACCCCAGAGTCGGACACGACTGGACCTAATGGTCAGGCGTCCCTTTACCTTTACCTTTAAGAGGGTGGCTAGATCCAGTTTCCTGGTAGGTGTCAGGACAGGCATCAGCTGTGGACCCTACAAGGTTTAAGAATGCCAGGATCGGACACCAACTCAGGTGGAAAGTGATCAGATCTTTTGGCATCTAAAGCAAATTTCTTCCTAAAGAAGTAGCTTTGTTGACAGAATAATTTACAGCTTCTCCACCTCCCTTGATTACAGCTTTGTTTGTCTGTTTAAGTTTTATATTGCCCATGCCTCCCGTGTGCCTTTTGCAAAAATAAAAAAAATTCAATGGAGGAATAGAGGCCCTTTTAACACTGTGCATTGCTAAACAATTGTATTCACTTTCAGAAACTTCTTTTCATTTTCTCTTGAAAGGAGACCTAAGCTAAATACCAAAAAATTCCTTCACTGCCTAGCATGGCTGAGTGCACTAAAATATAAAAACCTTGATTTAAGCTTTTTTGTATTCAAAGATCATAGGCAAGCATTCATTTGAAGGTTCAGTGGCATTTTGAAATGAGAACATCATATATAAAGATGTCAGCAGTGGAGCCTCCCATGGTGAGGTTGAAAGAAAAAGAAGAACAGAATGAATAGGAGAGTTTGCAGGTTCCAAGGAATTTTAACATCTCATTACTTAGATTACTCTACATGTAATTTTCCAATATTTCATATTATAAACTTTTGAATGGTATTGGTTAAAATTACTTAATGTCTGTCATCAAGTTCTTCTTGTTCATTATCTGCCTTAAATAAAACACTTTTTAAAAAATAGCTGGTTTCAGTAGGTAAGCAATTTTCTGATAATGCAAATTCTCCGACATTTCCAAAGCTTGCGATGGGGGAGAAGTGGAGACACACACAGAGAGAGAAAAAACCAGGGGGTTATCCAACCCTGAATATTCTTGAGCAATCTCGTGTTCCAATACATGTCACTGATGGAGTATCAAAGGGAATAGCATTGCATTCCAAATGAACAGTCCATTCCTACAATCCCCTAGTCCTCCCTCCTTTCCACCACCTAACAGGGTTTAGCATTAGCAACCCTGGCATTATCATGAGATGCAATGCTTTGGATTGGTCTTTAATCCCGCTCATCAGTCAAATGAGCCACGTGATCAATGCATCACTGTCATAAGTTGCAGCACCCATAGATGGGTCTCCACATTTGGCCTGAGATCTGTCTTGTGCACAGTATTGATCCAGTGAAATCAAGGTCAGGGATGAGCTCACCAGTCCAACTTGTGTCATGAAATTTGTGCTTCCATCTTTCAACTCGTGCTTCTGTAGCTTGGCCAGAGAGTGGCTATAAAGACAATGCGTGTGCCGGGGGAGAAAAATATGGTTCCTTGGGTGTCTGAAATTTTAAACAATTTCTCATTGCAAGACGTGATTCATATTTTGTGACTGTCTTTAAAATGCTGAAGCTATGGTACCTGCTGCCCTTGATGACTTCAATGAAGTAGCATTTGTATCTTCTGCATTGTGTTAATCAATCAGCAAATCTCTCCCTATCCCTATCAGCACCATGGTAGGAAGTATTTCTGCAGAGTAAATTCAACAGAAAACAGCAAAATCTCAGAAATAAGACCTAAAAGGACATGGTACTCTCCTAATCCCACTGGGGGAACAGAGCCCAGGAGTACAGTGGTTCTGCACACATGGAAGTCATTCACTGCAATTTTACGGACCAATCCCCATGCCTTGCACTGGCCCCTGCATTGGGGGAAGAGTGTTAAGGCAATGCAGTCGCTAAAGGTCTTAATCCAGTCCTGCCTGGATCTGCTAACATTCCATTTCATTGGATATCCATGAGTTCTGGAGATGTCAGTGATTGGATCTGGGACCTTCTGAGTACAAAAGCTGTACCACTGAGCTTTAGCTAGTGTGGGAGGGCTGCAGGGGAATCTGTCGAAATCACCTCCCCTTCTCTTCTACTGACAGAAGGCACCAGCTGGATCAAAAGCCCTTCCATGAGCCACATTTGGATTTCACCCCATGCCTGTCATAGATACAGCTGGCCAGTCGTCTTTCAAGACCTAACTTCTTAGCTTGCAGGCTACTCATTGAAGGAACAAGCCATGTAGCTGTTCATGTCCAGTTTCTGGTGAAGCTTGAAAGCTGGGGGACATGGAGGTGGGGAGGAGCAAGGAAGAGGGAGTATCTTGAAATCCATTTAAATTTATTTAGCATTCCTTAGACTTTGTCATGCTGGCCACATGACCCAGAAGCTGTACGCCGGCTCCCTCAGTCAGTAAAGCGAGATGAGCGCCGCAACCCCAGAATCGTCCATGACTGGACGTAACGGTCGGGGTCCCTTTACATTTAACTTTAGACTGTAAAATAAAAGGAAATGGGGGACCAGAAGAAATGAAGCAATGTGAAGATAAGCAGCCAGTCTTCCTTCTCAGAAACTCCAAATAAAAAAATTACTCAACCCCAACAAACCAGATGTATCCAATTAAACTTCGAGGCAATTCAGGAGATTGTTTTCCCCTTCCCTCCCCCCCTTTTTTTGGATGTTCCTCTTTTTTGAATGTAGTTCCTAAACAGTGAGGTACCTGACTGTTCACCAACACCTTTTTTCCTTTTGTTGCAGCTGGATCCAAATCTCACCTATAAATAAATGTGATGCATTGATTCAAACATATTTGTTTTAAATGTTTGCTCATCAGTATTTTGAATCACTCCAGCGGCCAGTTTTGTGCCCCCAAAGATGGATTTCTGTTCGTGTTTCTTGAACAGGGGTTCAGCACCCCAAGAGTCATGTGGCCATAGAATTCCATATGTGTCGATTCGGAAGGTACCCAAAGGGTCCTCTAGTCCACCTCCCTGCGATGCTAGGAAAATTCATTTTGGAAAAACCATCTGTCCCTTTACTAAAAGAACTAGAACAGTTCATATTCGGATGACAGTTCATATTCATCCAAGTGATCCGCAGCATATACCGGTATCTATAGATCTATATCTATCTATCTCTATCTCTATCTCTATCTCTATCTCTATCATCTCTATCTCTATATCTATCTACACACACACACACACATATATGCTGACATGATATATACATGGGAACATTAATTGTCAAATTTATTTCACCTAGCAAATATGATCATTAAACTTAAAGAGAATGAACTAACAAGAACAGACTGAACTTGAAGGTGAACTAGAAACTGTTCAAAGTCCTACCCCAAAATGAACTGGTGTAATGTACTGTTTAGAGTGCAAGGCTAGGACCTGGGAAAGACCAGGTCCCCACTTGGCCATAAAGCTCACTGGGTGTGATGTTGGGGGTCAGTCACTGCCTCTCAGCCTAGCCTACCTCACAGGGTTGTTGTGTCAATTAAAAGAGAACCATGTATGTGACTTTGAGCTCCTTGGAGGAAAAAGCGGGATAGAAATGCAGCAAAAAAATAATAAACTTACTTCAGGTTCATTCACCCAGCAGTTATGAGAGCTACTCTCAAATGTACTTCTGAGATTTTGGAATGAATTTGGTGAACTGGCCTAGTGCCTTCGAAGCACTACATGGGACACTGAAGGAAGTCTCAGATTCAGGAAAGCCTCAAAAGCTTTTGAATTCTTATTGAGTAGGATATCAGTGGGGGGGGGGGAAGCTTTCCTGTAATCCAAAGGGAAGGTAGGGGGGTGGGGTGGGGTGGAGATAGATAGATAGATGATAGATAGATAGATATCTCCATCCATCCTACAATAAAATGGCTTCTTGGATACTTGCCAATATATTTATCTATGGCACATGTCAAACACTAATGAGAATTTCTGAAGTAATCTGAAGTAATCCCTGAAATTATAAAAGGGGAGGCACACGACACAATTATACCCATTTTGATTTTTGTTGTACATTTTGAGAATAACTGAAATGTGTCTTTTGTTTTCCCCAAACGCTGCTCATATCTTCAGCCTTTATTCTTCCCCAAGTAATAAATTAAACTTCATCTCTGTTTATTTTCAGTAACCCCCATCTCAGTTTCCTTTGCTGTGCACGGAGGCACGGGGGGGGGGGGATCTCCTGCTATATAGTTCAGGAGAGCCGTCCCTGCAGCTTTGGAACTGCACCGTTTATTTTGAAAAGATTAAGCCCATTAACTGTTTGAACTTTGCCAGTTCAAATTTAGTCTTCCTGCCAAAACCAGCTTAAATATTTTGAAACGCAGCCCTTTGCGAGACCACCTACAAGTTGGAAAGAGACATGTTTAAAAACATTACGAGGCTCAGAAACTTCCAGTATAGTTTCTTTTTTACATAGTGGCAAAAATAAGTTGGGCGGAGGCAGGTTTCAAATTACAATTCCCCCCCCCCCCAGAAAAAATAATGTGAGGGCCACTCCCTAGGGCATTATCTGTCTTTTCCCCCCTCCATGTTGGTGTGAGACTTACCCTTTCACTCTCCTGCAGTGTGAGATGGAAGAGAAATCTCTGAGGTCCAATGACCCATAACAGGAAGATAGGTTCTGAGGCCAGGCAGACACCACACCCAGGTTAAGGAAGGTAGGAAGAGACAGTCTTGATGCTCAGTTGTGTTTTTATATTGTAAACTGACCTGGTATCATCCGATGAAGGGCAGGATAGATAGATGATAGATAGGTAGATGATAGATAGATGATAGATAGATAGATAGATAGATAGATAGATAGATAGATAGATAGATAGATGATAGATAGATAGATGATAGATGATAGATAGATAGATAGATAGATAGATAGATAGATAGATAGATAGATAGATAGATAGATAGATAGATGATAGATAGATTGATAGATGATAGATATAGATAGATGATAGATAGATTAGATAGATAGATAGATAGATAGATAGATAGATAGATAGATAGATAGATAGATATAGATGATAGATAGATCTAGATAGATCTAGATAGATGATAGATGATAGATAGATGATAGATGATAGATGATAGATGATAGATAGATGATAGATGATAGATGATAGATGATAGATAGATAGATAGATAGATAGATAGATAGATAGAACCTGTTTGCCTCACTTTAAAAGGGGTATTACTGAGTGGGGGAAAGTTCAGAAAAGGGAAATCAAAATGATCAAGGGGATGGAGCAACATCCCTATGAAGAAAGGTTGCAATGTTCGGGACTTTTTAGTTTAGAGAAAACTCAAGTAGATACAGGTTTACAAAATTAAGCACGGTATGGAGAAAGTAGGGAGAAATAAGTTTTGATTCCCTCTCTCACAACACTGCAACTCATGCACATGAAATGAACTGAAGGCTGGAAGATTCAAGACAGATACAAGGAAGTTCTTCACACAGTACAAAGTTAAACTATGGAACTTGCACCCACAGGAGGCAGTGATAGCCATCAACTTGGGTGGCTTGAGCTGGTCTTTGACCATAATAAATTATCTATCTATCTACTTGGGTGGCTTTAAAAGAGGGTCAGACAAATTCATGGAGGAGAGGGCCATGAATTGTTACTAGTAATGATGGCTATGGTCAGCCTCCACAAAAAGAGGCAGCAATGCTTCTTGAATACCAGTTGCTGGAAACCACAGGAAGAGAAAGTTCTCTTGTGCTCAGGTCCTGCTTGCAGTGTTCCCATATGGTTATGTGGTTGGCCACTGTGATAACAGAATGATGGACTAGATCAGGCATAGGCAAACTCAGCCCTCCAGATGTTTTGAGACTACAATTCCCATAATCCCTGACCACTGGTCCTGTTAGCTAGGGATGATGGGAGTTGTAGTCCCAAAACACCTGGAGGGCCAAGATTGCTTATGCCTGGACTAGATGGGCCACTGGCCTGTTCTAGCAGGCTCTGCTTATGCTCTTATATAAGGAACACATCTGTGATGTTGCTTTTGAGTCAACCCTCCAAATACAGAGCCAGATCGAACTCTCCTCCACACATGGTGATAATATTTGTGTTTAAAATAAACAAATATTGTGCCTAAATGAAAGGAGAAACTACCCACATAGAGATGAATTTTAAGGGAGGGAAAGAGAAGAAAATATTGGGCATGGAGGGAAGCACAGAGGGAAATATTCCAATTCATTTATAAACAATGAGGTTTGCTTTCCTGCCTCGCCAGCATAATTCCCCTTTGCTGACAAGATGCTAGTTTCAAGAATTATCAGCAATTGTCAGGATGAGTCCGTTTTATGTAAATGGAATCGTTATTATTAATTTCTGCTGGTGCTGAACAATTTATGAAGTGCTTTTGGATATAGAAACATGATTCATGAATCAGAAGGGCGGGTGGGGGGATGTTCAAAAAGATCCTGAGTTGATAAATAACATCTCTCATTCATGATTCCTGCCCATGGAGTCTTTTATCTTCAAGAAAGGAGATTGCTCAGAACAAGGAAATGATGATATGCCAACACCCCTTTAAAAAATGAAAACAAGAAAGCAAGCAAAGGACTGAAGAGGCAAAGTAAAGATGCAAAATATGTGGCCCTCCAGATTGAACCTCATCCACCCCCCAATGTCATTGGCCATGCCAGCTGGGAGTGCTGGCAGCTGGAACATGGAGGGCTACATAGAGAGAGTTGGGTATGTTTAGCCTAGAGAGGAGAAGACTGAGAGTTTATAGCATAGCCAATTTTCAGATACAGTGGTGCCTCACAAGACGAAATTAATTCGTTCTGTGAGTTTTTTCGTCTTGCGAAGCACGGATTCCCATAGGATTAACGGTTTTAAGAAAAAGGAAACCAACTTGCAAGACGTTTTCGTCTTGCGAAGCAAGCCCATAGGGAAATTCATCTTGCGAAGCAACTCAAAAAATGAAGAACTCTTTCGTCTTGCGAGTTTTTTGTCTTACGAGGCATTCGTCTTGCGAGGTACCACTGTATATGAATGGTTGTCACATGGAAGACGGAACAAGCTTCTTTTCTGCTGCTGCAAAGGGAGGGGGTGGGTCCAGACGGTTGGATCCAAGAAAGGAGGTTCTGACTAAAGATCAGGAAGAACTTTTTGACAGTGGGATGGATCCTTTCGGAAGGTGGTGAACTCTCCTTCAGCGGAGATTTTTAAGCAGAGCTTGGATGGGAGATTCTGTAACTGTGATTCCTGTATCGCAGAGAGTTGGACTAGATGACCACTGGGACTCCTCCCAACTCTACAGTTCCGTTATTCTATATGATTTGCCCACCTAGATGAGCATTTTCTACTGGGACCAGCAACAGTTCTGTGTGGTCTCAGGAAGAGGTCTTCTTCCTGCTACATTGTGACATCCTTTTAACAGAAGGTGCCAGAGGCAGAGCCTCGGACCACCTGCAGACAAATCGTTACGTCTACTCTGGAGCTGTGATCCTTCCTCAAAGAAGTGCTGTCATTCAATAGTGGCGACCCACAATAACATTACTATTATACCTTTAAATTATTGGCAATTTGGGTGCTATATTGTTGGTATGCTGTTGGGCTTGTAGAACAAGGAATGTCTTGAACAAAACAAGCACCTCATTTCTCATGAAATTCAATCAAAATTCTATAGTGAAAAATACATTAGTCTTGCTCCTTCCTTCCTTCCTTCCTTCCTTCCTTCCTTCCTTCCTTCCTTCCATTCCTCTGAAGTTCAAATCCCCTCCAAGTCTATGTATTCCACAGACTGTAGTTTTCTGTCTACTGAAAGATGTAATGGCTGCTCCTTTTATGGGAAACCAAGATTTAATCCAGTAAGTCTGTACGAATCAATATCCCTGTGAAATGACACCATGTTCGAGTTATTTTATGTTATGTTGATGGTTAGCTAATTTTGTAATGGAGACATTTCTTCTGGAAGCAGACATAGTATAATTTAGTGGTAAAAACGTCAATCTTTAAGGGTTGTAGGCCTGCTTCGGAGCAGGAAGAGGGCAGATTTATTGATGGAAACGTATCTATATACTCTTTGTGGTCCTTTGACCTATAATATCCATTTTGGTTATAATTTTGTTTTGTGAAAATGACATCAACCATAATCACTAATGTAGAAATGACACTGGAATGCTTTGTTCATCTGACCTGATTTAAAAGTCTTGCTGCTGCATCTACGGTAACAGCTTCTCAATGGAAAATAAATTAAAGCCCAGATTTTAAGCACTCTTCCCACTGCTGGCAAAGAAAGATCGCAGCAAGAGGAAGGAACACATGCGTTGCGCAGAGCAAATCCAGATTTGCCACCAACTCAGCCAGTCACGGCTGAAGGGTATGCTTATGTGATGAACAGGAGAGCAAATTTTACTTCTTCCTTTAAGTCTACACTTAAAATATTGTAGAGCATTTACCGTGTTTGCAAACCCTGTGCTTAGCACTTTCCAGGCATTGGCAATCAGCTGATTTCATTCCACAAGAGCAAGGATGGGTCACCTGATGTCACTGTGATTGACAATTGAGTGATCCCACCCCCCTGTGAAACTGGGGGTCCAGTTTTCCTCTCCTGGTTTATGGGTTGGATCCAGAGTTCCATGAATGGAGTTCTTCTCGTGTAACAGGACTTCTCTCTGTCCCAGCATCCCCCACACATTCACCCTCATCTCCCACCAGAGTCTGCCATCCCAGGACTGAGCCCAGAGCTGCTACATGAATCATGACATCACTTTCATGTTTTGTTCAGAGATTTTGTACCACCTTCAATGAAGTTACTCAGTCAAACAGTATTGATCTGAACAAGGAAGATCCATGGCTCATAGCCATTGCCAGACCCCTCTTCTTCCATGAATGTTCTTATAATCCATTATTCTTGTTATTATTACAGTGGTACTTTGGGTTACAGACGCTTCAGGTTACAGACGCTTCAGGTTACAGACTCCGCTAACCCAGAAATAGTACCTCAGGTTAAGAAGTTTGCTTCAGGATGAGAACAGAAATTGCATCGCAGCGGTGTGGTGGCAGCGGGAAGCCCCATTAGCTAAAGTGGTACCTCAGGTTAAGAACAGTTTCAGGTTAAGAATGAACCTCCAGAATGAATTAAGTTCCTATCCCAAAGTACCACTGTACTATTGTTATTATAATACTTATTTATATGCCAGCTTTCCCCCAGACTGGGACGCAAGGTGGCTTACGCAAATTAAAATGCAGATAAAATACAGAAAGCTAAAAGCATATAGGTACAATTGTATAAAAGTAATTAAACTCTACTAGAACTAAAACAACATACAAACAAATCTGTTAAAATACAGGTAGCAAAACCCTTTGAAAACCCTGTCCTTAAAAAACAGTCAGTTCTGCAAAGCCTGCCAGAATAAAATAGTCTTCGCCTGCCAGACAAAGGGCGACAAGGAGGGAGCCAGTCTGGCTTCTGTAGGGAGGGAGTTCCAAAGTCTGGGACCAACCACCAATAAGGCCCTCTCCTGTGTCCCCACCAAGTGTGTCTGTGAGGGTGGCAGGTGGCAGGACTGAGAGAAGGACCTCCTCTGAAGATCTCAGAGCCCGGGCAGGTTCATGTAGGAGAATACAATCCTTCAGATAGCCTGGACATTAGCAGTGGTCATCACTACACCTTGTGGCAGTGAATCCTGTAAGTTCCTTAAGCATCATGGGGAGAAGTACTTTTTTTATTTTGCCTAGCTTGTTAAAACATTCATTGAGAAGGCTGACTTTTCCTGGATGTTTGGGAAGACTTCTAAGAAACACATGTTCTTTATAGGAAAAAGAGAGTGCAAGAGAGGGGACAAGGAAATAGGAAAGAGACATGCACTGTTCATTTTCAGCCAGAGCTGCCGGTGAGCTGGCTGTATTTTTTTTTTCTTTCTTTGAAGGAAACCTGGACACACTCGTAGACCCCACCCCCACCCCCACAACCTGGCTCCCCTCTGCCTGCTCCTTCCCAGTTTGCCTAAAATTGCTATTTTAGCTCTGCTGTTTTGCATGGCTTAATATCTCTACAGTATCTCATTCACACTGCTCGTAAAAGATCACATCACAAAAGTGCCTGGAAAATAAAATTTCATTGAAAGGGGACCCATCAAGTTTAAATGGAGGTTTATATTGCAGCATTATGAGAATAAGGCTTGCACATTTGCAACTCCCCTGGCGGAAAAGTGAAACTCAGAACAATTAAAGCCACACAGACATCCTGTCTTGAAAGGCTGCAACAAGCTTTTTAAAAAGCTGTGGTGACCTCTCTCTCTCTCTCTCTCTCTCTCTCTCTCTCTCTCTCTCTCTCTTTCTTTCTGCTGGGCCTGTTCTTCATTTAACTCTGTGTCTTTATTAGCCAACAAAATCTTGGCTGCTTCATCATGAGGATGAACCAATGAATGTGCAAGCAGTCTGGTTGTTACTTAAATCCGGAGAATGTTTCGAACTCTTCTTCCCTGTATGGTAATCCATTATTTAGGTCAGAAATGCCAATCAACATTAGGATGTTATTTATGGAGAGAAGCTCAATATGTCAGATTAGAGGGGGAGGGCACATGTCTCAGGAAAGTACAAAATGGTGATGGGTGGGAGGATAATTCAATTCAGTTTGCATCTCAGGTGAGCCTTCCTAATTCACAATTTCTGAAACAAAACACAGGCATCCTTCGAAATTTGCAGCCTGGTGAAATTTGCAATGCAGTTCTCCAACCAAGTAACGTGTACAAAATGCATATACTGGAGTAAAGTGTGCATAAAAATGCACATCTTCATGAAACTATTATGCAAAAATGTACTCTATTGAAGAAAATTGGTTTACACAGAAGTGTACATTAGGCAATTTTACCTAGAACAAAATTGTATATTCAGAGAAATTCTCACTGAAATGCTGGTGAATATTCAACAGATCAAATTTGGTCCTAAACAATGAGATGAATTGGTCTGCTTTCTGATGCTATTGATACAGATAGCCGTCAAATTTTGTGGCCAGTGCACACCCCTAATGAATATAAGAAAATCAATCAATCAATATTTTTGTATCTATCCCAGGGTTAGTAGGGGAGAGAAAGAAACAACTTTTGTGCATGTCAGTGCACCTAGCAAAGGATTTTGAATCCCTTTGTTGGTGGCTAGGAAAGTAAACCACTGAAAGCAGCACCATTGCACTGGGTTAGGAAGTCTGAAAAAATCCCACGGTTGCAACTTTTATTTCCTTTTCAGAAACATCCCATATGCTTTGTTGAATTCTGTCTCTTGTGCAGGAGAGAGGGGGAGGCCGGGGGGGGGGGAGAGATTTATTGTGGAGAAATTAAAAAGAAAGAAAAAAGAAAGAGCTCAGCAATGAGAATTAACCTTGATTACTACTGCAATTTACTAATCAAAACTGGAGACCTGCTAATCAAGCCTGAATTACCAGGCACATAATTTTTTTTTTCCTTCTTCTTAAAAAATAGGAACGTAACCAAAACTGAAGATTTGGTAAACAAGAGTCTTTATATTGTGATGGAAAGAACATGGGGCATAAGGGCACATTTATTTTAGTGTACAGCACTGGCCTGCAGTGCCTTTGAATGTATTCTGCCAGCTTCCAAAGAACCTCAGTGATTTCTGAGCTAGAGCTCTAATCTGCTTTGGGAACAATGACCCATAAAGAATGTCTTCTTTAACATGAGGCTTCCCATCATTGAGCATCTTCTCCATGGGCCCAGGAGGCTCTGCATTCTGTGATTAGGCTGATGATAAACAGAGTATTTTCATTGGTGGCACCTGAACTATGGAACCTCCTTCCCTTGAGATGTTTTTGCTTGGTGTCTGCCCACCTTTCTGGCTGGCACTAGAAATCAGTCTTGTTCTCTCTTTTATGACACTCCCCAAGTGTCCCAGTTTAGGGCTGTGCCAAAAACATGTCTGCAATTTTCTCAAGGGGTTTCTTCTCTTAGAAAAAAAGTGGCTACCATTTGGCCTCATTCTCAGGTCATTTTGAAATTTGATTGAATTTTGACAGGTGCGGGGTTCTAGACTTCTCTTACTACTGCAAGATGGCTGGCAGTAATGTGTGTTCTTTGCTGCTGCCTCCCTGGCTTCCCACATCTCATTTTCTGAAAAAGCCCTGTGGGGTGAGTTTTCTAATTGAAGTATGGTCATGTGGGAAGGCTACAAGGTGCAGACCACAGGTGGCATGAAAGAAAGGGTGCTTACAAACACTTCTGTCTTGCCAAATGCAAGGTGTATCAGAAGTAATACAAAACACAAGTGAGTGAGAAGATTATATATTTTATTCTAAACAGCAAGCAATATATACATACCAAGCAAGCACCTCAATCTGCCACTTGGAAGCCCTCAAGAAGCAGCGAAGTGGCTCCTCAGGTAGCCTCAGGTTGCGTGGCTCTGCGCCCATCAGTTTGTGCATGAGCTTCTCTCTCACTATGCCCAAAACCATCCGATTTATAGATAGCTAGATAGATAGCCCATGTTGCTTGCCTGACTGGCTACGTGCAGTCATACATTACTGACTACATGCAGATTGGTTTCTGAAGAAGTGTGCGTGCACACAAAAGCCAATGCCAATAAGAAACTTAGTTGGTCTCTAAGGTGCTCCTGGAAGGAATTTTTTATATTGTTTGGACTATGGCAGACCAACACGGCTACCTACCTGTAACTAGTACATGCAGATTATTCATTAGCCACCCTCTCCCAATGCCTCACTTTCTCCAAACAATGTCCAGCATCAAAGAAGGTACCCAGCACTATTGCTTCTTTCCAACAGATTAGGACATTAAAGGCTGTTCTCAGTCATCAAAGAGCTTAACAAGAGATAAGGATGGGGAAGGAACAGGAGGCAGGAAGAGGGCAACCGAGTTAGATCACTAACTCCTCGAAATACAAATATCTCCCCGATAGATTGCCCATACAACTTCTCGGCTACTGAAAGTAAGATAAACACTACTGCATCAACTGTCATGCATCCACAGAAGTCTAATGTCCTAGTCAAGGGAAGTAATAGCACTACTCTATTCTGTCCAGTTCTGTGTCCAGTTCTGGGGACCACAATTTAAGAAAGATATTGACAAGCTGGAACATGTTCAGAGGAAAGTGTTCAAGACGATTAAGGGTCTGGCAACCAAGCCTTATGAGGAATGGTTGTAGGAGTTGGGTTTGCTTAGCCTGGAGAACAGAAGACTGGGAAGGGATATAAGAGCCTTCTTGAAATTCGTGAAGGACTGTCACATGGAAGATGGAGCAAGGTTGCTTTCTGCTGCTCCAGAGGCAAGACCCAAACCAATGGTTTCAACAGACAAGGAAGAAGATTCTGACTAAGCATTAGGAAGAACTTTCTGCTGGTAAGAGCTATCAGACAGTGGAACAGATGGCTATGGAAGGTGATGGATTCTCCTTCATTGGAGGTTTTTAAGCAGATGGCCATCTGCCTAAGATTCTTTAACTGTGATTCCTGCATTGCAGGGAACTGGGCTAGATGGCTCTTGGGATCCCTTCCAACTCTACAATTATGTGATTCTATGACACACACCTAACAGTTAAAAAGCACACCAAACAGTGCAAGTAGATAAATAGGTACCGCTCTGGTGGGAAGGTAAACAGTGTTTTTGTGCGCTGATCTGGTTTCGGTGTTCCGTTGCGCCAGAAGCGGCTTAGTCATGCTGGCCACATGACCTGGAAAAAAAACTGTCAGTGAACAAACGCTGGCTCCCTCGGCCTGTAAAGCGAGATGAGCGCAGCAAACCCAGTCATCTGCGACTGGACTTAAATGTCAGGGGTCCTTTTCCTTTACCTTTAGGACACATACACAAAACCCTCCATGTACCTATAAGACTTTCAGCAATTTCTCTCTCTTCCTTTTCCCCATGCAAACTTCTCTGATTGATTGATTGATTGATTGATTGATTGATGACCGTGTGTTGTTTTTTGCATGCAGGAATTTTTTTGGGGAACAACACTAGTTCCAGCACAGTTCTCAACTCAGAAATGCATATCAAAATGTTTTAGAAAATGCATATTTGTGGTGGGGGGGATACATTTGGGAATGTACTTTTTGAGGGAAAATATAATTAAAATGCACATAAATGAGGTGTTGTTTTTTTGGTGCGGATATCATTGAATTCTGGGTTGCTGTGGGAAGAGGATGCAATTGACTTATGAGTGAATAAATATCACAGTGACAGAAAAGAAAAAGACTGATACATCCATCCCTTTATTTTCTAAATATAAATTCAGAGAGAGTTTTATATATAATATGCATTTAGAACTGCCATACATCCAGGATTTCAAAGGCAGAAATGATATTGGGGGGGAGGAGGAAAGGTAGTGCTTTGTCCTGGATCAGCTCAATGATATTGGGGTCTTCCAAAAGCTCAACAACCTTCAGAGTGCCCTGTTTTTTATTTTTGAAAAAGGCAATCCCAATACATTAGAACAAAGCAAAATTCAGAAGTGTTGGTTGAAGGAATGCATCTGTGAAAATAACCCTGGCAAACACCAAGAGAATGGTTGTTGTTTTTTTGTCCAGATGTAGTGGAAAGTCAAAAGTTATTGTAAAAAGATACAGGAAGAATAGAAACAAGGTCCTAGAAATGTGTGACTAAGTCAAGAAGGAAGGAAGTGTCCAGAGGCAGGGGGAGGTTATGAAGCGAGGTAGAAAGGAGGGGGAAGCTTTTAAGAAAGTGAATTTTATTTGTGTGTCATTTCCTATGTTTTATTGCCTCTCTCTGGCAAACATCCCACACTTCCATAACCCATGCAGCCGAGATGGCAACCGTTTATGACTGAATATGGTTGATGCAACTTTTGTCCGGTTTCCTTCCTATATCTCCTGCCAGCAAGAATGTAATGCCTGCTGTTTTTTGGTTCAGACCAGAGTTCTGTCTGGTCCGCCATTTTGTTTCTAGAAGGAGCCAATCGGATGTTCATAGATAGTCACTGAGCTACAGTAACAGAATCTGGAACTCAGAGGTTATTTCATGAGGGAGGCGATTCTATAAAATCTGTGATAAGCAGGTAGATTTTGTTTATTTGATTCATTCATTCATTCATATGGCACTTAGACAGGCCTAAATCAGCTCATGAAATAATTATTAAAGGCAGTAAAGCAGAATGTTGTCTGAAAAGGGTGGGTGATCCTGAGTGCGTACAGATTTCAAATATTCACAACCTGTATTTTGGGGGCCTTGGACCAAATTTGATTTACTGTGTGTCATTCAAATATTCAGAGCCAAATGTACACTCCCATCAACCCTCCTTCACTATCCTGAAGTCTTAAATGGGTGAATTTGGGGTGCCTTGGATGACTTCTGCAAGTCAGGATTCTCTATCTTTCTCTGGCTTGTGTGCAGCCATTGATGTAATTTTTAAAATGTCTTCATATTTAATTTAAGAGAGAGAGAGAGAGAGAGAGAGAGAGAGAGAGAGAGAGGTGTTAAATTGGGGGGGGGGAGAGAGATAAGGATGTTATGGAAAGAAAGAGAGTGGAGAGCTTTCTGCAGTTCCCTACAGTAATATGTAAAGCATATTTGCATACAGTATGCTGCACTGGCAACAGGGTGAGTTTTAATTTTGTGCAATGGAGGAATCTAGAATTATGGAATTATAGAGTTGGAAAGGACCCCAAGGACCATCTAGTCGAACCTCCAGCAATGCAGGAATCAAGCTAAAGATTTCCTGACACATGGCCATCTGACTTCTGTTTAAAAACTTTTAATTAAGGTGGGTCGGCCACCTTCCAAGGGAGCCCCTTCCACCGTTGAACAGCTCTTACCCTCGAAGTTCTTCCCAATGTTGAGTAAAAATTTCCTTTACTGCCATTTTAAACCATTGGTTTGGGTCCTCTCCTCTGGAGCAGCAGAAAATAAGCTTACCCCATCTTCCATGTACAGCCTTACTGATATTTGAAGATGACTCTCATATCACCTTTCAGTCTTCTCTTCACCTGGCTGAACATGCCCAACACGCTCCAGTGTTCCTTAGAATGTCTCCAGACCCTTTATCTAATGCAACTCTTTTGTCAGAGGGAGCTTGTAATGTGACAAACTGTGCAAACTGTTGTGCAACCAAGTCCCCAGCAACCTGCTTATGCATTCATTTACCGAGCGATGTTCTACTGGAACAAAATATTTCAGCAGCTGAACAAGTTTGCAATGCACTACACTGGGTACAAACCTTGTGTTTGGTTGCCACCAGCACCAGGATCATATGTCTGTAATGGCCCAGTGTTTTGCATAAAGCATTTTCACCTTAACCCAGTGTCCAGGGTTTTGTATATCATTGGGGGCATCTAACGGAGTTTACAGAGTGGGCACCTTCAGGTGTTTGCCTGAACACATGAACCATCTATTCACAAATGGGAAGTAGGAGCTAACACACAAGTCTTGCCCAAGTAGTCCTGACTACAGTAGTCAAGCTCTCCACATGATTGGGGACCTTGATAAAGCAGGGTCTCCAGTCATGCAAGGTGTTCTGTTTGCATTCAAACAGGTATGAGTAGAAGCTCCTTGTGGACCTTCCCCACTGCATGGGGAAGGTAACCGAGGGAAGAAGGAGACATGCACTAGGATGCTGGGAGCACACCCTTCTCCCCATTCACATGAAACATGTGTAACTGTGATGGGGATAGTGCTTCTTTAAGCATCAGAGAACCCAAGCAATCAAAGCGTGGCTGCATAGAACAAGAGATCCATATAGTGCATTTACAAGCTAGGCTACCGATCACATAGGGCTGCACTAAGTTAAAGACAGTTAGCAGTACAGTCATACCTTGGAAGTCAAATGGAATCCATTCCAGAAGTCCATTTGACTTCCAAAACTTTCAGATACCCAAGCCCAGCTTCTGATTAGCGGCAGGAAATTCCTGCAGCCAATCGGAAGCCGCATTGGACGTTTGGATTCCAAAGAATGTTTGCAAAGCAGAACACTCACTTCTGGGTTTGCAGTGTTCGGGAGCGAAAAGGTCTGAGTACCAAGGCATTCGGGATCCAAGGTACAATTGTACAGTGGTACCTTGGTGTACAAACTTAATCCGTTCCAGAAGTGCGTTCATTGGGCCAGCGGGGTGTTGCTGAGTGCGAGAATGCACAAGCATGTTGCCAGCAACTTAGTTGCACCCTAGATTGCTCAGTCTGCTGTGCAACAAATTTCTGCTAGTTGCAACTGTTGCATTGGATTCCTCTGTTGTGCAACATTGAAACTCACCCATGCACTGGTCCAAGGGCTGTTAGATACTAGCCATGAGTATCCAAATCATTTCATAATCTGTCCTCAACTAAGGACTGGATAGACCCAATTGCAAAAAGATGTTAGCACAAATGTGTGTGGGGTTCCCCCACCCCTGGATCCAAATCAAGCAGTTACCCAGTCCTTGAGTATTGAAGGTAGAACCTACTCATTGCTCCTCCATTGGGTCATTCCATTCTGTCTATTGTCCCATTTCAGGGATGCAACTGTCAACAGATGAGGAAATGGAAAATCAGTATATCTCTGCACTGCACTCTTGTTTTCATAGAGGGCTTTTGTTATTAGTCTTGCATGTTAAGGGAGAGAGAGAGAGAGAGAGAGAGAGAACAAAAAACAAACTTGAATAAGAATGTAAAGAAGATTTGATTTGAGAGGCAAACTGACAACGAAAGAAGATTTCGACTGGGGGTCTGTTTCTATTTATTCAACAATTGAGATCCATGGCAAACACTTTTTTAAAAGGAAAAGAAAAGAAAGCACAACATGCAATGGTTTTTATTGAGTTGTACAGAAGAACAGAAAGACTCTAACAAATAACAAAAACATTTCACAAATCAATTTTATTGAAAATATATTAGGTTTCTGTAAAAACTATAAGATCAGGAAAAGAGGGAAGAAATGCTCAGGAAGGGAGACAGCACACAAAGATTTACTTCAGAGTACTACAAAATATTGAACTAAAAATAACATTAAAGATGAAATTTGCAATGAATCTCAAGCTGCTATATTCCCCACGGCTGGGTCTGCCAAAGGCTCTGTTGGCTTCCTCTGTTCTTTCCTGTCTTTATTTAAATATTTTATACAGTTGTCTATGTTCATGTGTAGCGCGAACTGTCATTTATATTTCAAGTCCACTCTAAAATGGATCTTAGGCTGCATCAAGCTGTGCGCGGCGGTTGAGGCAGTTGAACCAGGGAGGGACGTTGAAGTGGTAAGGACAAATGAAGAATGATACTTAATGTGGTTTTTGTGTACTTATAGTTTGCTGTCATGTCTTCCGCCTTGAGACTGATTTGTAATTTTATGGCTTTTGTGACATTATGATAAGATGGGATGTGAGTAAGGTTTCCATTTAGCAAACCCGTTGATGCATTTTTCGAGACAGAGCGGTTTGACGGCGGGGAAATTCTGGGAGGCTGACCTTGGGGCTTCGCAACGAGCAAAACAACACCAACATCAACATCCTTGTTTGATGTACAGCTCTCGAAAAGGACTGCACGTTATATAAGCAACCTGAACACCCAATCTGGGGACAAGATTCGGGCATTACATTGACTCCCCCCCCCCGGCAAGTCCCTGTGTCTTGTGGAATGAATGTTGGTTTTCAGCATGTCACCAAAGAGCTTCCTAGTACAGAACTGAACTTTGTACTCTGCTTTCAAGATAACTTTGGTCTTTTTTCTTAAGAGGGCAGAGTGCTCTTTCCTTTCCTTGACATGTTCAGCGGTGGCTGCAGCTACTGAACCAGGATGAAAGAGGCAGAAGCTTAACAATGGTTAGCCCTGTTCAGACATGATAGGTAAATGTAAAGGTACCCCTGCCCATATGGGCCAGTCTTGCTAGACTCTAGGGTTGTGCGCTCATCTCACTCTATAGGCTGGGAGCCAGCGCTGTCCGCAGACACTTCCGGGTCACGTGGCCAGCGTGACAAGCTGCATCTGGCGAGCCAGCGCAGCACACGGAACGCTGTTTACCTTCCCGCTGGTAAGCGGTCCCTATTTATCTACTTGCACCCGGGGGTGCTTTCGAACTGCTAGGTTGGCAGGTGCTGGGCCCAAATGATGGGAGCGCACCCCGCTGCAGGGATTCAAACCGCCGACCATGCGATTGGCAAGTCCTAGGCACTGAGGTTTTACCCACAGCGCCACCCGTGTCCCTCTTCAGACATAATACATAGAAGTAAAAACCAATGTATGGGAGGCAGGATCAGACCTGCTATTATAAGAGCCTCTGGATCAGGCCAATGGCCCATCCTCCTCTCACAGAAATCATCAAGCAGGACCTGAGTGCAAGAGCAGCACTCTCTCTTACTGTGGTTTCCAGCAACTGGTATTTAGAGGAAGGAAAGCACTTCAAGCATGCTTTAAAGGCATAGTGTTCACATAGCTTTCATAGCCCACAGGTTGGGTGGCTCTTTCTGCATCACACCCAAAAAGTAGAAATGCATCATTTTAAAAAGTGAAAACGAGGGCACAAATTTTCATAATATTAGCATATGATAATTTATATCTGTAGGTGCAAATCTTCATTGGCTCCCAGTACGTTTCCAAGCACAATTCAAAGTGTTGGTGCTGACCTTTAAAGCCCTCGGTCCTGTATATCTGAAGGAGTGTCACCACCCCCATCATCCATCCTGGACACTGAAATCCAGCACCAAGGGCCTTCTGGTGGTTCCCTCATTGTGAGAAGTGAGGTTACATGGAACCAGGCAGAGGGCCTTCTCGGCAGTGGCGCCTGCCCTGTGGAACGCCCTCCCAGCAGATGTCAAGGCAATAAACAACTATTTTACTTTTAAAAGGCACCTGAAGGTGGCTCTGTTTAGGGAAGTTTTTAATGTCTGACGCTGTATTATTTCTGATATTTGGTTGGAAGCTGCCCAGAGTGCCTGGGGAGACCCAGTCAGATGGGCGGGGTATAAATAATAAATTATTATATTATTATATTATAAAATAATTACTATATTCTAAAATAGATATAGAATGTATCTCACTACTGTTGGGAAGATTGTGATTGGGTGGCCTGCCATCAGCGTACATGGTTCCCCTCTCCTAATTTAATCCCCACAACAACCCTTCGAGGTTGGTCGTGCTGATGGCTAAGGGCTCATCCAGACTTCCTTTTGTACTGCATTTCTAGGCAGAATTCTATCTTTAAAGGAAGTGCCTGAACACTTCCCCGTGCCCCACCCCCAGTGCTTTCCCCATGGAAAAACATGAATTGCCATTTGTTCTGATACGGGGGTGGGGGGAGCACTCAGAAATGAAGCTTTAAAGCATGGGTAGGCAATCTAAGGCCCAGGGTCCAGATCCAGCCTAATCTCCTTCTAAATCCGACCTGCAGATGGTCCGGAATCAACGTGTTTTTTACATGAGTAGAATGTGTGCCTTTATTTAAAATGCATCTCTGGGTTATTTGTGGAGCACAGGAATTCGTCCATTTTTTCTTCTTCAAAATATAGTCCAGCATCCCACAAGGTCTGAGGGACAGTGGACCGGCCCCCTGCTGAAAAAGTTTGCTGACCCCTGCTTTAAAGCATGGGCCTGTGCCTTGAAAGTGTGGGGCAAAAGATAAGTGTGGACAAGCCCTAAGTGACTGGCGCAAAATCACCTAGTGAGCTTCATTTCATGGCAGTGCAGGTGGATTTGAACCCTGGTCTCTCCCAGGTTCTAGTCTGCCACTCTAACCACTACACCACCGCTGCCACTCGAATCAACATACTGCTGATTATAGGTTGCAAACTGCCTTGATGACTCATGGTGCATGGTCTAGAGCCCAGCAATCCTAGAGCTGGGATAGCAGTGGATGTTTCCCAGGAATTAGGGGGTCACAGCTGGTGGAAATCTCAGCTGATAAGATGGCTGTCCTGGTTATAGGGACAGAGGGGTGGGGTGTTTCAGGGGAAATTGTAGAACAGGACAAAGGCCCAGTTGGATCAACGTGTTGCATTGGACCTGCCAGAATAGCTACATTGAAACTGGTACATCCCAATCAAGAGTTTTCTCACATCAGTGAAAGCAAAGGTCTTAAATAAAGTCTGATTCTGCCTAACTGCATCTGTGTATATTTATTCTGTTCCACCTCCCATCATTTACTCTGTTGTTTTCCCCAGTGTTGACATTTAGATTTGTTAACTCCCCAGGTCAGGGTCCTTTCCTTCCTTCCTTTTTTCTTCTGCTGCTCATGTTACTCTATAAATCACTATGCACACTGATGGTAATATAATTTAAGTTTATTCTGGATCACCTTCTTTCAGTTACAGAGAATGCATTTTGCAATCTTCCATTCCCTACATATACACTCAACTTAAAATACTTATCGCTCCCATTTGCGGAGGTAGGCTCAGTTAAATTTGGGGAGGTTCAAAGATGTTTTATTCGAGGTTAGTGCCCCGGTCTGCAGATTTAGGTTTGTTGTTTTTTTGGTGTTCATACAAACACATGTATACAGCAATTAATTTAAAACAACAACAACATAAGTATACAGGTAGGTGTGTGTGTATGTATTCCCACACCCACACCCAATAAAAACCGCATGGAAATTAAAATCACAGATCATCAGCTATTATAGCAGATGTTTCCTTAATTGTCAGCATAAACTTGGCAGCATAGGAAACTTTTCAGCAAGCATTGAAAGCTTAAAATGGATTTTTCTTGGAAGAGCATTCCACAGGCCTGGGCTGATGACACTAAAGGTTCAGGTCTACATTGATGTCAAATGAGTCTTACCAACTCAGAGAGGCAGGGGATGGGGGAGATCAACAATTCTCTAGCAGATAATCCCAGTGACTGAGCTGGGATATAAGGGCTCAGGCAATCCCTAAGATACCCTGGACCTAAGAGGGCAAGGAGTGGCCACAAGATGTTGGGCAAGGCAGTTGTACACTGTTGTGTGGCCAGCCCAGGGTCCCCCAAAGTTAGGCTGTCAACACCATCACTAGCATTAAAGTCAGATTCAAACACCAACCTGGTCATCTTCTGTATTTGGAATGTGTCATCGTGCTTTTCAAATCAGGCAGCAAATGCTAAACCCTGGTATTATTTTGTGGCAAAATGGAGCACCAAGTTTTTGTCACAGCCCAAATCTAGGGTCAGCGACTGCTCAGCCCCCCCCATGTTTTTATTCTCTGATCCTCTGTTATGGACGTTGCGGTGCCAATCCCCCCCCCCACTTGTCCCCATCAAAGAAAGGAAGGAAGGAAGGAAGATTGAGAAGCCTCACACTGGTTAATTCCATCCCAAGAACCTGATGACAGGAGAACTAGAACTCCTTTGAGCAGCTCATCACATGAACTTGCTGGTTCACGTGAACATTGTCGTTGCTATTATTATTAATTAATTAAATTTCTATACCGCCCTTCATTCAGGTATCACAGGGCAGTTTACAATATATAAACACAAAAATGTATACCATAGTAGCAAACAAAAACAATACATCACCTCCACCCTCATGTTTAAAAGACCACAGGTCATTGAATTAGCCAAAGTCCTGGAAGAAGAGGAATGCTTTTGCCTGCCACCTAAAGATAATTAACGAAGGCACCAGCTGAGCCTCCCTGGGGAGAGCATTCCACAAATGGGGAGCCACCCCTCCAGAGAAAAAGGACGTTCTTGTGTAGCTACCCTCCAGACCTCTCATGGAGGAGGCACACAAAGAAGGGTTTCAGATGATGACCACAGGGTCTGGGTCAGTTCATATGTGGAGAGGCAGCTCTTGAGGTATTGCGACCCTTGAGGTATTGCAGATACAGTGGTACCTCAGGTTAAGTACTTAATTCATTCTGGAGGTCCGTTCTTAACCTGAAACTGTTCTTAACCTGAAGCACTACTTTAGCTAATGGGGCCTCCTGCTGCCGCTGTGCCGCCGGAACACAATTTCTGTTCTCATCCTGAAGCAAAGTTCTTAACCTGAAGCACTATTTCTGGGTTAGCGGAGTCTGTAACCTGAAGCGTATGTAACCTGAAGTGTATGCAACCTGAGGTACCACTGTATATTGTTGTATCTGACGACATCAATCCTTTGGTAGCATGATGAGCAAATGGATCATTGCAAGGCATTGTCTGAAAGAGGATCTATCCACTCAAATCAGCAAGCGATAGACAAATGAGGTCTCATATGAGGCACCACAAAGGAAATAATAGTTTACATGCTTTAATACATTCCTGCTAGATTAACCCCCAGTGGGATGTTCTCCCTCTGGTCACATCCTTTTGTTCCTCTAATCTCTTTTGTATTTGTTCACTGACCCTGAGTGTGTATTTGACTTGTGACCCTGTTTTAGTTAATAAAATACAGGCCATCTGACTGACATTCACACCAATGCACTCCAAGGAGATGGCTCTCTCATAAGGAATGTTGGGGTGTGGTGTGGTGTGGCACGGTTAGTGCATGGGGTCTCCAGTCCTCAGCCATCATGTCCAAACAAAAAACCAAAACAAAAGCCACAATCAATTTTAATAACATGGAATAAGAGAGACTCACTAAGTGCATGAATCTCTATCAGCTGAACAGTCAATATGATTTAGCAATAGCACAGGGATAACTGTCATCAAGACTCACTGGGGATTTTGACCGAGTGGTCCAGGAATGCCCTAAAAATGGAAAACTGGATGTTTTCTACTCAGATGATTTTCAGTACTAATGGATGGCCATGCTAAGCCAAAAACCTCCACTGATACTTGCTGGTGACTTCAGGAGCTGTAGGCTCTAATGGAGATTTTAACATGTAGACATTAAAATTGGGTTCTAAGCAGATGCCTCCATGGTTAATGTTGTGGAATGACTGAGGCACACTGCTTTCAATCATATATGTGCATCCTTGATTTGGGCTGTGTATTTCAGATGATTTCCCCCTCCCCAAAATAAACAATTTGCCTGTGCTATTCACTCAAGGGAAGCTGCTATTTTAATTAAATACCCTCATGATATTATTGCTGAGATAGCTGTAATAATTTTAATTGGTTAATTAATTGACGTGCTAATTGGCTAGTTCATCTAGTTAATCAACTGGGGCCTTTTTTTTTTAATCAACTTTTGAAACTTCAGCTGTTTGACGATACTTATCTCAGTGGGATACGTAGAGGCTTCAGATAAATGTAATTAAAAGATACGTTGCAAAGTTCTGCTTTTTGCGAAAGGGGAACAGATAGTGATAGCTCATCCAGCTCCAAATATCTTTCTAGCAATTTGGAAGCCACAGAACTTTCCCACCCACTCCTCTTGCCTCCTGAACACAGCTGCAGGCTGTAGAACAGCTCTGGGCAGGATTCCATGGGAAGTCTTATCCCTTTCACCCCTTATCAGCTCAAAGCAATGCATACAGGCCACAGTGCAGGGCACTCACACCCAACAGGCATTCCCCATGCTTACTTGTTTATTTAATATATTTATCCCACCTTTCTTCCAATTTTGAAGAAGCAGGTCTATACCTCCCCCTTCTTTTCCAGCTCCCCCTGGTTCCCAGCCTTCCTGTTGGCACGATCCACCCAAGTTCACTGTTGGAAGAAGTGGCTTTTATTATTGCATCAGTTGCACGTTATATTCTGTTTGAAATGTTAGTCTTTCACAATCTTAGCGGCAAAGGGTGGAAAAGGCAGGCTAGAACAGACTTAAGTAAATACAATAAATAAATGCATCATGTTACAGGAGCTGCTGGAGATAAATTTGCAGAGTTATACCTTAGCAGAGTCAACTAATTTTCATTGTGCTCATACAGGGAAATTATACTAAATCCTTACATTGGGCTGGCAGATCGTAGCTCTAGCTTACGGCAAAATGCTAATATTTCCATTGAGCAGGGCTTGGGTAAATCTGAGCCAGAATCCACAGAACTGTTTTAGTGGCACCTGAGCATTTGGCAGTTTTTCTTTTATTTAAGCAATTGGACCACTAGGGCATATCAGTACTATCAGGGTTAAGACATAGTTTTTTAAAATAGAGTTGACATGTGGTTATGGGAGGGGGGAGGAATCTGTTTGCAAAAAGCAAGACCAACCCTGTCTTCTCCCCCTTAAGCATGCCGACCTAGTTGTTGAAGATGGCTGCTTCAATTCATACGCTCACTAATGGCCCATAGTAAAATATCCTAGAATCTTAGATGTTTAGAGTTGGGATGGATCTGAGAAGGCAACTAGCCTAACGCCATCATCCATCCAGGATCAGCAGTGGAAACGGCAATGACACCATCCCTGTCAGATGGTCCATCCAGCCTCTTCTCAAAAACCTCCAGTGAAGGAGAGCCCATCACCTCCAGGGAAAGAATGAGAATCCTTGACAATTTTGGCTTCTCCCAGTTTCTCATTCTTCCTTCCTTAAATTAAGTTCTCCACATTTCTTTTTATTTTTAAAGTCCTCATCAGCGTTTCAGTGTGAATTTCTCCTAACACACACAAATAATAATAATAATAATAATAATAATAATAATAATAATAATAATTTACTTCCACCCCACCCATCTGACTGGGTTGCCACAGCCACTCTGGGCAGCTTCCAACAGAATATAAAAGAACACAATGAAGCATCAAACATTAAAAGCTTCCTGATACAGGGCTGCCTTCAGATGTCTACAGAAAGTCATATAACTGTTTATCTCTTTGACCTCACCTGTTCTGCACATAGATGTTGTTGGACTCCAAATTCCATCAGCCCCAGCCAGTATGGCCAGTGGTCAGGGATGATGGGAGTTGTAGTCCACAGCATCTGGAGGGCCACAGGTCCCTCAGGCATCTCCTAAATTGACTGTAAGTTAGCTGGTTTGAACTGAGGTCCATAAGTGACTCACAACCACCTTCATATACTTTGTTGATTGAAAATAAGCAGCTTATGATTAGCAAGAAATGTTTTGTTGTTAACTGGTCACAATTTGTGCCTTGGTGACTGTTAGGCAAGACTACTGCAATACACCCTACTTGGAGCCTGCTCTGAAGGCAGTTCAGAAACTTTAGCTGGCCATCTATTGAGAGGTATGGATTGATCATCTGATACAAGGATGGGGAAAGGCCGTAGCTCAGTGATAAGAGCATCCCAAGTTTAACCCCCAATGGCATCTCTGGGTAGCCTTGGGAGAGACTCCAGTCTCAAACCCAGGAGAGCTGCTGCTAGTCAGTGTAGACAACACTGGTCTAGATCAGGGGTCAGCAACATTTTTCAGCCATGGGCCAGTCCACCATCCCTCAGACCATGTGGTGGGCTGGACTATATTTTTTGGGGGGGGAGATGTGGGGTTTATTAAAAGCACACATTCTACTCATGTAAAAACACCAGGCAGGCCTCACAAATAACCCAGAGATGCGGGGTTTTTTTAAAGCACACATTCTACTCATGTAAAAACACCAGACAGGCTCCACAAATAACCCAGAGATGCATTTTAAATAAAAGCATGCATTCTACTCATGTAAAAATACCAAGCAGGCCCCACAAATAACCCAGAGATGCGGGGGTTTTTTAAAGCACATATTCTACTCATGTAAAAACACCAGACAGGCCCCACAAATAACCCAGGGATGCATTTTAAATAAAAGAACACATTCTACTCATGTAAAAACACGCTGATTCCCAGACCATCCGCGGGCCGGATTGAGAAGGTGATTGGGCCGGATCTGGCGCCCGGGTATTAGTTTGCCTACCCATGAATTAAGCAGAAGGAAGTCTCCTGCGTAATCCAATATAAGAGTACCCCGGGGTTAACCAGCCAAGCTGCTGTGGTGTTTTGAGGTGCAGTAAGACCTGGACCAGCAGTTGGTACTTTCAGGAGTCTGTGGAAGAGACTTACTATCACTGCCCTTCCCAACATTTCTGTTTTGCTGCTGGCAGCCTTCTCTGGAGGAGAGATTTGGGAGCCAGCTGTGAACTGTATTGCCCATCTGAACTGTATTTAAGCCAGCTCCCTGGAGGGCAGCAAGACCAGTACCAGAAACTTTATTGGAAATTAACCCTTGTTTTGCTCGGTATTTATGTACTGAAGCCTTTGTTTGTTTGTTTGTTTGTTTTCCCATTTTTGTCATGTTTGCATTTACCAATGCGTTCGGTAGTTTATATATTTGTATTTCCAATGCTCCATACTTTGAAGTTTTGAATGTTTGCTGTGAGCCAGTTTGGGCACACCACATTGTGGAAAAGTGGCATATAAGTAAACTCAGTCAGTCCATCAGCCCCAGATGGACCATACCTGCATAGCACATGATTGCTGGGCATGGAGGAGGGATGAATAGATATAAATACATGCCTACAGGAGACTCAACGATGTGGAATTATCTGATGCATTTCTTTGTGGTGGGGAAAAGGAGGGGGTGAGGAGGGAGCTTAGCAGCAGTCAACTTTGAATTTGCATATGTTTGTTCTTCCCAGCGAAATCAATCTCTTTGAAGGATGCAAGCAAACTTTGGAGAAAGAAAATATTATTAATGCTGTAAGAGAACACAGAAAGAAGTCTTTAGTAAACATTTATTTTCCAGTGGAGATCATCATTTTTGACAAGTGCTTATTTTCATTATATATATATATATATATATATATATATATATTTCATGAACTGCTTTGAACATCAAAAAAAAAAAAAATTGGGCTTAGTAAAACTGTGTATGCAGAATGTTAGCTAAAGTGATGTACACACAATTAATAGCAATGCACTGGGTTCTTTTCTCTTTTGAATTGCGTCTCAAATATTGCACGAAAAGCCCTCTGAAGTTGGCTATTTCAGATCTGATTTTTCAGACTGTGTTTCCCCCCATCAAAACACAAATCTGGAAACATCATCCATGAAAGTTCTCCTGGAAAACTCTGCTTGGCTATATAGATGTTTTCATTCCCACCCTCCCCCAGGACCTGCAGGTGTTTCCAACTTAGGAGCTCATAGAAGCATAAGAAGAATCCTGCTCAGTCAGGCCAGTGCCCCACACAGTCCAGCACTCTCTACTCACAGTGGCCAACTAGATGCCACCCCCCATGGAAAGCCTGCTTGCAGGACCTCACTCTGACCCATTGCTCAATCAAATTTCACTTTAGGGGAATTTGGCACCTGATTGAAATTGCATCCCTAAGCCTGAATTTGTGGAGACCTAAGCATGACGATTCAGAAGTCAGCTCCTCTGAGCTCCATGAGGCTTGCTTCCAAATAAAAATGCAAAAGAAAGAAATAAAAAGATTTACACTCATAATTCTTCAAACCACTTCTTCCATTTTCTACTGGCATTCCTTGGTCAAATCACTTGATTTACAGTTTTGTTATCCCAAACTTGTTGGTTGTTTTGTTATTATCATGCTGCTTCTGTTTGTTTTACTTTGACATATGGATGAAAGAAAGGAGCTCAGTTGGTTAGAGCATGGTGCTGATAATGCCAAGGTTGTATATGGGATAGCTGCATATTCCTGTATTGCAGGGGGTTAGACTAGAACTAGGTGATCACTTCCAACTCCATAGTTCTGTGATTCTATTTCTTTATGCAGCACATACTTAAACTATGGAACTTGCTCCCACAAGAGAAGAAGAGTAGATTTGCTATCCCGCTTTATCACTACCCAAAGGAGTCTCAAAGCGGCTAACATTCTCCTTTCCCTTCCTCCCCCACAACAAACACTCTGTGAGGTGAGTAAGGCTGAGACTTCAGAGAAGTGTGACTGGCCCAAGGTCACCCAGCAGCTACATGTGGAAGAGAGGGGAATCAAACCCGGTTCATCAGATTACGAGTCCACCGCTCTTAACCATTACACCACACTGGCCCCCAGAGGTAGTGATGGCCACCAACTTGGATGGCATCAAAAGAGAATTTGACAAAATCGTGGAGGAGAGGGTTATCGAAGACTACTAGCCACATGGCTATGCCTCCACAGTTGGAGGCAGCAATGCTTTTGAATACCTGGGAGCCACAGGAGGGGAGAGTGTTGTTGTGCCCAGGCCCTGCTCACTGGTTCCCACAGGAATCTGGTTGGCCACTGTGAGAACAGGATGCTGTACTAGATGGGCCATTGGCCTAATCCAGCAGGCTCTTTTTACGTTCCTGTGCACATTATATATTATGTAAAAACTTGGTGAATACAATTTAAATAAATACAGAAATGTTTGTGTGCACAAATCCCCTTAATAATTAAGCTAGTAGAGTTTTTCAAAGGAGCTACACATCTATAAAACCAGACATCTCCGTCAACCTGTGTGGTTTTTTGTTTTAATCCAGGATCCCTGTCTGAGTTTCCGGGAAAGGAGGGGAGGGGAAGGGGGTTAACCGGTTGCTCGTTCCAAAAGTAATTATTTGGGCCTCAAACTACTATGAGAAGTTTTCTAAAGAAAGTTTCAGCATGGAAATGGCCAAACCACTTCAAAGAGGCATAAAAACAAAAGAAGGCCCTGGAAAATGAAACATCTGAGCAAAGACAGAAGCCAAGGTTGTTTGACTCAGAGGGAGGGGAGAACAACTTTGTTTACTTTATGAATTTACAGTATTCCTGCCTTTCCTACAAAGAGCTCAAGGGGGTGGCACAGGTTAGAGCAGGAGTAGTCAACCTTCTTATACCTACCACCCACTAATGCATCTTTCTTAATGGTACAATTTCCTTACTGTCCACCATTACTGTAGTAACATGTGCCATAGAACCCCCTACTGCCCACCTGGAAACCTGAAACACCCACGAATGGGCGGTAGGGACCAGGTTGATTACCCCTGGGTTAGAGTGACAAACCCCACCACCACCACCTCACTGACACAACAACCTTGTCAGGTAAGTTAGGCTGAGCACATGCGATTAGCCAGAGACTATGAGGGGAGCTCATTGTGAGATGGGATTCCGAGGTAGGCCTCTGCAAAGCAAGTCCAACTTTCTAACCTTCAATGCACTGGTTTGTTGCTGTTGTTGCTGTTGGGGGAACAATAGGCAATTAATTGGAGTCAGTGGGGCTTGGAAGGTCCACGCCTTATCCTACCTCCAACAGTGGAGGTAGAACATAGGCATCACAACTTCATCTTTTTTTGGTTTGTGTGGACAGTATTTGAAGTATATTACTGCCCTTCATCAAAGGACCACAGGGCTGTTCACGACAGAGGGCATGAATGCCAATGCATAAAATCTATGCAATCTTTTATAACATAGATAGATATAGAAATGATGGTGTTTCCCCCCTTTTTTTGCTGTTTCTATTTTATCTGTAAGCCACCTTGGGTTCCTGTCAGGAAAAAGGTAAGATGACAACAACAACAATAACAACAACAACAACACAACAGTTATTATGAATGCAAGTATAGTAAGAAAAAATACATTTATGACCTCTTGGGGATGCCGCTTCTGATTGAACAACCAAGACTGACTGTCATCATTTGGCAAGGATAACTTTGGGTACCAGTTATGCTTCCGGTACAGTACAGTAGTACCTCGGGTTAAGTACTTAATTCATTCCGGAGGTCCCTTCTTAACCTGAAACTGTTCTTAACCTGAAGCACCACTTTAGCTAATGGGGCCTCCTGCTGCTGCCGTGCCACCGGAGCACGATTTCTGTTCTCATCCTGAAGCAAAGTTCTTAACCCGAGGTACTATTTCTGGGTTAGCAGAGTCTGTAACCTGAAGCGTATGTAACCTGAAGCATATGTAACCCGAGGTACCACTGTATAGCTCCATGAAGGATCTACCAGAGCCCTATTTCTGGGTATTTATGAATAAATGGCACCAGAGGCCCCATTCTCTACAGGCCCACATATTTTCTCACGTTCATACCTTCTTTCAGCTCAAATTGCAGATCCATCATGTGATGGGTGATGACAAGCCTGTGAGAGCACCTGTTCTCTGAGCTCCCATTTTGGGTCAACTGCCCAGTTTTATTTTCTTTGAGGTGCTGTTTATACAGTACCAATACCTACACATTTTGACTCACCATGCTTATCTTTTGGGTCAAGTGGAAATTCAGATCAGTGATGTGCCATGACTTCTTGAGGGATAACCAGCTTTACAGGATCATACCTTCAGGTCATGTTTGGGGTCTTTTACCAACATGTTGAGTTTTGCCACGCAGATCGAAATCCAATGGTACCTTGGTTTTCAAACGTCTCCATTGACAAATATTTCTGTTTTCGAAACCCGTAAACCCAGAAGTAAATGTTTTTGAACAAGCCTTGGAAGTCGAACATGCCACGCGACTCAGCTGAGTGTAAGATCCTGAGGCCTAGCTGTCGGCTATTGAGTTTTCGGTTTTTGAACGTTTCAGATCTTGAAGTCTTCTGGAATGGATTATGTTTGAAAACTGAGCTACTACTGTATCTTAGCATTTAAAATCCAATCCAAATCCACCCAGTGTCACTCTACAGTAAATCTCCAACCAGTGTGATGCAATGGTTAGAGTGCTAGACTAGGACCTGGGAGATCCTAAGGTTGAAGTCCCCATTCGGTGACCCTGGGTCAGAAACTGCCTCTCAGCCTAACCTACCTCGCAGGGGTGTTAGGTGGATTAAATGGGAAGGAGGAAAACTATGTATACCACTTTGAGATCCTTGGAGGAAATGTGGGGTAGATATCAATGCAATATATAAATCAAATGAACCTGAAAAAACAAATGAATTTGAAATTCTAGGTATTGACACCTGTTCAGCTTGGAATTTGTGTGTGTGTGTGTGTGTGAGAGAGAGAGAGAGAGAGAGAGACAGAGAGAGAGAGAATATTTACAAATCATGTTAATTAGGGCTGCTTATCCTGCTAATGTATAGATCTATGTTCAAGCCAAAGTATCTGTAACAGTAAGGAATTTGAGTGTAAAAATATGCCTCTATTTAAAAAAAGGAAAGAAAAAACTTAGGGTGTCACTATAGTTACCGTTTTGGTCTTCTGTACTAATGATTTTGAAAGCATGTGTGTGTGTTTTTTTCCAGGGGGGTGAAACTCTGAAAGCTGGTTGCACTTTATTTAATATTCAGATAAGTGCTATTCACCTGCTGTTAAGCCACAACACCTACAATCATTCTTTGAATACTGATAATTATATGAAACAGACTCCCCTAGAGGTTGGTAGTCTAGTCTGGATTCACCTAGAATACAAAGATGGATAAAATGGTACCTTGTGTGCATGGAAGCAGTGAAGAGTTTACAAATGTGTCTTGGAAGTTGGTGGGCATGTGCTTTCCTGGAGCAGAACTACAATAACTATAGACACACACACGCACACACGCACGCACACACACACACACACACACACTTGTAGGACTGTTTGCAACGTACCTTTTGATGGAATGTTCTAAGGAATGTTGACACCTTCACGTATAATAGGAACTCCTGTATCTTTCCTTTCTCCTCGTAGCTTCTCACCCTGGGAGGCCAACATTTCCCTGCCTCTCACCCAGGGTCCTCCATCAACCTTCTACCACCCCCATGAGTATACAATCTCTGGACCCTAATAAAGGTACCAAACATAGGACTCCAGAGAAAGGAGAGAAAGCGGAGAAAAATTAACCATCACACCTGTTCCCTAAAAGCCTAAATAAATAAAACTCTCTTATTTTGCTGTCTAAATAATAATAAAAAATATGCAGAGTATTCCATAAATGGAGTGATGCTGCAGAGAAGGTCCTATCTGCATTTGTCATTTGCTTAATTTCCAAAAGTTGGATCACCTAGAGCAGGGTCTCCAGCAATGATCTTAATGGATTTGGATCCTGTATGCCTTTCAGTGATCTCTTGATGGCATACGTGGCTATACAGTGGAACCTTGTTTGCTGAAAGTAATCCGTTCCAGATAACCAGGCATAGGCAAACTTGGCCCTCCAGATGCTGTGGGACTACAACTCCCATGATCCCTAGCTAACAGGACCAGTGGTCAAGGATGGTGGGAATTGTAGACCCAAAACATCTGGAGGGCCGAGTTTTCCTATGCCTGCAGAAGACCATTCAACTTCCAAAACATTTGACAACCGAGACGCAAAGGGCTGTCAGCAATTTCAATGGGGAAAATGGAAAAACACGTTTCGGTAGCTGTTTGACTTCTGATGTACATTCAAAAATGGAAGCAGTTACTTCCGGGTTTTCGGCGTTCAGGTTCCAAAAAGTTCAGCTTCTGAGACGCTTGAAAACCGAGGTCCCACTGTACACAACAATACATTTTCCCTGCCAAATGAAAAGATTTGGCAGAGAAAATGTATTTTGCCAAGAGCCTGTGGGATTCAAACTCGGGTCTCCCCAATTATAAGTCCAATACTCTAGCATTAATTAATGGTGTGCAGTCAGTTTGTTGCCCATGCCTCTCTGCTAATCGGTTTCCCATGTAACCCTCCCTTCCCACTCCCCTTTGTTCTCTTCTTTCATTTGATGAGGAGGACCTATAATGCCTCACATCCACATGGAAAGCTACAGAAAGGTTTCTTTTCCCCTCACAACACATAGAGTGTAATTAGATCTGAGCACCTGCTTGTTCCACCAGTGGCTTCATTCATCTGGATGCCCTTCAAAGAGCCATGCTGGGAGGGAAATTTGATCTACTCCCTTTCCCATCCAACATGCTGAACCACAAGACCCAACCACAGGGTAAGTTGACCCCACAAAATTCGCTCTGGCTAATCTGCCAAAAAAGAATCTTGGGATTAAATCCTTTCTGCAAACAAACAGATCTTTATACTTTCCTGCTCTTCTGTTTCCCAAACACTTACCTTCAGCAATCGAGTGGAAAATAGAATAGTCTTCATATCAGCATTGTTATAGAAGACAGACAGACAGACAGACAGACAGACAGACAGACAGACAGAGTGCTCTTGTGCATCTGCATGGCCCCTGTGAGACTAGATGGGTCATTGACCTGATCCATGGATGGAGGCAGTAAATGCGTCTGAATTCCACTTGCTGGAAACCACAGAAGGGAAGAAGGTGCTTGTGCTCAGGTCCTGTTTGCAGGTTCCCCACTGAGGCAACTGCTCTGCCACTGTGAGAACAGGAGGCTGTTTATTTGATTTTTAGTTGTTTTCTTAATACAGTGGATGCTCGGGTTGCAAACGTGATCTGTGTGGGATGCACGTTCGCAACCCGCAGCATTCACAACCTGCAGCGGTGCATCTGCGCACGCACAGGTTGCGATTCAGCGCTTCTGTACATGCACAAAGTGTGATTTAGCGCTTCTGCGCATGCGCAACCCAGAAACCCAGAAGTAACCCCAAAAACCACAACCTGAAGCATCCGTAACCCGAGGTATGTCTGTAGTGTTTTATAGAAGCTGGTTGATTTTCTGATTATTTGCAATTGTTTTACTTACAATTTGCTAATTATTCTATATGATTTATGTTGGACTTGTAATGTTCTATTATGTTATTGTCATTTATTGTTTGTAAGCCACTTTGTGACTTGTGTGAGTGAAAAGCGGCAGAGAAATAGAATGAATGAATGAATGAATGAATGAATGAATGAATGGCTAGATAGGCGCCCTTTGGCCTGACCCAGCAGGCTTTTCTTATGTTCTTAATATTACATTGATCCTTGCTGATATTCCAGGGAGTGTCCAGAGATCTGTCTTCCACAACTAGCCAGGGTGTTTTGAAAAATCCTGGCAAGGCTGCAGGATTGAAGCATGACTGGATGGTGGTTGCTTGGTTGGTTTATGATGTAGATGGTCTGATGTAGGTCAATGATGCAGTGACCTTACTGAAGCTAAGCATTCTGGAAGTGTTCAGTACCTAGTTTGGAGACTTCTGGGGACCCCTTCTGTATGCATTGCTGATCCCAGAAGAGGCAGGAAAGGCAGTATCTAAATGTCATTAATACTATGTAAATTAGCAGGTCCCTGATGCACAGGTCCTCATGTGCATGCCCTGGTGCGGGTATGTGAAATAAGAGCATCAATGAAGCACTAAAATCCTCAAAGTTGCAAGGAGAACTCAATCTCATCCCAGGGACATGGATGCTACAAGACTCCATGTGTTCTGGAACTGCAACTTCCATCCAACCAATATTCTGTGGTGTTGGGATCTGTAGTCCAATACCATTTATTCCCTCACTTGCTACCTGGTCCTTTCATCTGGAGATGTCAGGAATTGAACCCGGGACCTCTGCACACAAAGCATGTGCTGTGACCTCCCCTTAGTGATGGTTCCTGATTTTTTTCAGGGCGCTGCCCCCTTGGTTCTATAAACTCATCCCCAGAGCCCCCTACCCTTCCATTTAAAAGGCGTTATTCAGAATTGTGATTTGCATGCTCCACGAAGGAAGATAACAACACAATGAAATTCAAAACAGTAAAAGTCAGTTGCACGTTTATTCAAACCATTGAGTGGAATTTAAACTATTCAGTGGAATTAATTCAACAGAGCTGATAGACTTGATCCAGTGATACCAGCTTTTCAAAGCCTGAGAGTCATTTACACCTACAACACCCCCTGTCACCCGCTTGCCTCTTAGGATATGGTTACCAGATGTCCCTATTTCCCAGGGACAGTCCCCAGATTTACAAATTGGTCCCCAGACAAAATCTGTCCCCAGAATGTCCCCGGATTTCACTTAATGTCCCCAGATCTATATTTTAAGTGTTGTAGATTTATTAGTAGGGAATGAATGTTGCGTGATTGGTTCAACGGCACAAGACACATCGTATGGAGACTTCCAGCAAGGCAAAATGGCAGGTGCCGTGGCAGCGAGCAGCTCTGAAAGCCAGCCAGAGCCAGCTGCGCTACCAGGATGGCTCCAGGCTGCTGAGACTGCCGCTGCCACTGCTGAGGGATGCCCAGTGCGTCAACTGGGGGAACCGCTGACCCCCCCCACGCAACCCAAATCAATCTGGGAGCGAGAGCACCCAACCACCCAGCCAACTGCCCAGCAGCACTCCAGGGCCAGGAAAACCCTGGAGCCAACGCAGGGAGAAGGAGGAGAGAAGGAGAAGGAAGAAAAAGAGGTAGGAGAAAAAAGAGGGGAGCCCTGACCTTGCCCCGCTGCTGCCGCTGAGAAGAAGAGGCAGTAGAGCACCGGGAGGGCAAGGACATGTGGCCGAGCCCAGGTGTGACCAGAGCCTACTCCACGGTAGCTAGAACTCCAAGAGAGCAGGCCGGGGCCCAGAGGAAGGCCATGTGACAGAGGAGACTACAGAAGAGAAGATATTAATTCTTATTTTTTAAAAAAAAAATAATAACTTTTTTAAAAATAACTTTTTTTCTCTCTCTTTTTTTTAAAAAAAGTGTCCCCAGATTCTTTGGAAAAAAGTCTGGTAACCTTATCTTAGGAAATAACTCCTCTCCCACCCCACTGGGGCAATGCAGCCCACTCTGGGAATCGCTATTCTAAAGCTAGAAGATGAGGGCATTCTGAGTAGGCTTTTTGGAAGAGAATAGGCAGGCTCATGTGAAAGTTGAGGAGATGGTGAATGGAATGGAGTCTCCTGAAAAGGAGCACTCATGCTGGAATGTTTTGCTGCAGGATGCTTGACAGAACCCAGTTTTCTAGTTGAAGCAAACCCTTTCTAAAATTCAGAGGCCAGGTGGCAGCTCAGAAGGGGAGGGGAGGAGAGGGAAGGGAAGGGGACGGTCAAAAGTCTGATGTAAAATCCTTAATAGAGGCCAAGATTTGAACCGATTCTTTAGAAATTGTATGTGTCTACTGGAAGCTCTTGTGAAGGAAGTGAAATCCCAGATGGAACTGAACTTTCCTGGGTTAACTGCAGCATTATTTTATTTTATTTATTTTAAAAAAAATGGAAAGGGCTTTCCAATTTACTTCCCATGACTAGTTTGGGTTAATTGTCAAACTATCAGATAACTGAAAGACGCATTTCCATTAAACTGTCTCCTATTCCTCCCTGCCTGCCCCCCACCCCCCACCCCCGGTTGTTCCTCTGTAATATATCTAAGCAAACATTTGTTCCACTGATCATTTCTGGGCAAAAGACATGAATCACTAGACTGAAGTAAAAAAAAAACCACAGAGGCAGCTGTTGATCATTAGAAACAGTCAACTTGTTCAAGAAGCCTGCCATCGGAAGGTTTATTCAGGAAACAGCTTTGGCTTGTAATGCTTTGCAGTGTAATGAAAGCAAAGTGATAGAAATTAGAGCATTCCTCCTTTAAAGCACATTCGTTGGTGAGTATCTCTCTCTCGCTGTGCCATTTAACTTAACTTTGTTTTATTACAGGCAAGGCATGAAATATTTATTTCTGCCAGCATCCAGGAACAAATAATATTCCCAGGTTCGATACTGAGGAGATCTGGCTACATGGAAACCAGCCATCAAAGATGCCTGGGGACTTCAGTTTGCTAAGAGTTTGGGGAACCATAGCTCTGTGAGGGGTAATACAGTTCTCAGGATTCTTTGGGGGGAGTAAACTTTTTGACTCCCCAGATGGACTACAACTCCCATCATCCCTGGCCATTGTACATGCTGCCAGGGTCTGATGGGAGTTGTAGTCCAGCAACATCTGGAAGTTATCAGGCTCCCCATCCTTGCTAAACATGGGATATATATGAAAGTATTAACTGAAGTAAATATGAAGGATGAGATGGTGAGGAACAAAGAATCAGACAAAGGATATGAAAACCTGAAGTCAAATAAGAGAACCATCCTGTTCCAATTGACTTGCAGCATCATTGTGGATCTCACAATAGGAAATGCCCAAAATATGTGGAAAATGAGAAGTTCTAATGAAAGAGACAGTTATTAATATTGTGTGATATTGATGTAGGTAGAAGATAATGATTCTCCTCAGCACACATTTAAGTGCTAATATTTAAGTGCTAATATTTGAAAACCTACTGCCGAGAATTCAAGCAAATTTCTCAGCGTCGATGTTGATGGGCAATAAAAAGCAGCATTTAAATTATATTTAAAGCATAAATGCTATTTTAAAACTATTTATTAACAATTGCTACAATTCATACACTTCCCACCCCCCATTCTCTTCCCACCTCCACCTCATTGCTGCTTCTTTATAATTTTATTTGTTCATCTTCCACATCAAAGGCCTGGTAGTCTATAGAAAGCAAATTAGGAATGCATTATTTCCACGAAAAAAGTCTCAGTGAGACTCATAATTTTATTTTATTTTTCCTGGCCCGTGGAATAACATAAATCAAAAGGAGGAATGGTCCACCTTCTGTTTTGACTACTTTGACCCTCTTCAACCCCTGCCAATTTTTATCTCATTTTTGTTTAACTTTGTACATCAGAGTTTAATTTTAAAGCTGGTCCAGAAGACAGTGATGTATAGGTTACATCAAGTATAGCTTAAATTACCCTCTCCCCAGTGATTTGAAGATGGGCGGGGGGAGAGGAGAAAGTCCCCATTCCTGCAGCAGGGTAGCAACGCAAAGGAGAAATGGACAAAACCTGTCCCCTCAAACGAGCCACCCCAGGCTAGAGGAATATTTATGCCACACCATACTTTATATATGTGTGTCTCAAAAGTATTTTTTGACACAGCTATGTGAAAGCAGAAATATGGGTTGCAATGAAATGATAAATATAGGGAAAGCTGCCCCATAGACTCACATCTGGGGGGCTTTGATTCCAGCAAAACTGTCAATTCACAGTTTGCCCCGATGATGACTTGCGTTTCATGGGTGGGGCTTGCCATTCTGAAGATGGAACATATGCTTAGCATACTAAAGAGTCGGTTGGGTTTTTTAAAAAAATGTTCTTGTCGTGCCACTGGATAAATACCATCTTAAAAACTGATAGGGTCGAATAAATACCATCTTAAAAACTGATAGGGTCGAATCCCGATTGCTTAACTCCCATTATGCAACACTCATCCCAGGGTATGCACAATCTGAAGTCCTGTGGGTCCACCACCTTGGTCAAACAAAGCAGATCTGGGTCTGTCCAATGTCTGGATGGATGATGACCACATGTTCTCAGCCTGGACTCCATGATGGAGGAAAGGCAGGATGTGAATGTAAAATAAATAAATCAGTAAATAAATATGCTAACTCCTTTTGAAGGAACAGAGGACAGAATTCACAGCCATGGTGATGGCATCTAGCCTGTTTAACAATTATTGTTGTTGCTGCTACATATATTTATATCCTACCTTTCCCCCAGACCAGGACTCAAAGTGGCTTGCAGAAATTAAAACGACACAGGTAAAATCCAAAAGAAATGAAACAATAAAATACAAAAAGTATATCATGCACATCTAACATGAACAATCTCAACCATACGTTGGTTGAAACCCAGCCAGTTAAATGCATAAGCTTTCCACCTTCCTTGTTTCCACCTTGCATTTGACTTCAAAAGGATAGGGTGGTTCCAAGGGGGATGTTTGAGTACACATGCTTTCATGTAGATGCAGAGCCCTTGGAACTAAACCCCTGCACAAAATGTGGCTGTCCTGTTATAATAACAAAAAAACTCACCATCACACCCTGGTCCCCAGAATCTGCAGCCCCAGGAAGTCAGCTCACTTTGCTTAACAGTAGGGCCGGCCCCAGCCAGACTTCAAAAGGAAGTTACCAGCACCTTGTTTTATATGTGTTCTGCCTAGCACAGGGCAATATGCCCAACTGAAGCAGGAACCTGAGCCTGAGGATCATGGAGAAATGAAGGCAGAGTGAAGAGGAAGAAGAAGAAAAATGTGTGCTGCCAGGGATTCTTTAGCTGTGATTCCTGCATTGCAGGGGGTTGGACTAGATGACTTTCGGATCCCTTCTATATCTATAATCCTATGATACAAAATAAGAAAGAGGAAGGTGTGAAAGATGGAACTACAGTGGTACCTTGGGTTAAGTACTTAATTCATTCTGGAGGTCCGTTCTTAACCTGAAACTGTTCTTAACCTGAAGCACCACTTTAGCTAATGGAGCCTCCTGCTGCTGCCGCGCTGCCAGAGCATGATTTCTGTACTCATCCTGAAGCAAAGTTCTTAACCCGAGGTACTATTTCTGGGTTAGCGGAGTCTGTAACCTGAAGTGTATGTAACCTGAAGCGTATGTAACCCAAGGTACCACTGTATAAAGAAAATCAGTTGCATACTTGGCGTGGATTCAGAATGGGTTCCCTGTTAAAGGCGGTTTATATTATTTGTTTTCTTTTTTCCTTTTAATAGTTTGTGCCTTTGTGTTGTTGTTTTTTAAACTCTTGTTGTGAGCCTCCAACTGAAGCAGGACCAGGACTTGCCCTGCCATTAGGCAGAGTGAGGAGGCTGCCTCGGGCAGCAGACAATGGGAGGCAGGGAATGGGAGGGAGGTGGTGGAGGAGAGAACTGCAGGTGCCGTGCACGCTGCCCTCGGGTGTGCTGGAGGATGCCATCCCTTTGCCAGTGCTTAAAAAAGATTCATCTGCCCATAGAAAAAGTATGATTCTACTGCTCATCTGGTCACCTTCCATCTGTTGCCTCAGTGAGCAAAATGTCATGGACCAGCTCTGGGCAGGAAAGTGGTAAATATAAAAATACAGTGGTTCCTCAGGTTACAGATGCTTCAGGTTACAGACTCCACTAACCCAGAAAAAGTACCTTGGGTTAAGCACTTTGCTTCAGGATGAGAACAGAAATCGCATGTTGGCAGTGGAAGGCCCCATTGGCTAAAGTGGTACCTCAGGTTAAGAACAGTTTCAGGTTAAGAACGGACCTCCAGAACGAATTAAGTTCTTTTTTTTAAAAAAAATAATAATTTTTATTAACCGGCCAATCAAATCGAATTAAATCACATCACATAAATTCCGAATTACAAAGCCGAATTTTAAATTTTGTTGGGGCGACCCATATTTCAAGATCCGAAGGGGGATTCTGATCATCTTCTTGCTACTGCGTTAATGTCCAAATCAATCCAAATCAGTCCAAACAGAGTTCATAATTCTATCCAGTCTTATCTTGCTGTTTCCACATCACATCTTGTTCATATATTTTCTCTTTTTTCTTTATGATCTCTTCTGATAGTCTCCTTAAGCCGATAAACACCAATAATAATCCTGTGTGAATTTTCCGTTCTTCCAATCCTCAAATCGAGATGGTTTCCATATATCATCACCTTCATAGATAACAGCGCTCTTTCCATCATTAATTACATAAATGTCATTCTTAAGCCCACTGAGGAGTTTCACCCACAATATAAAAACATCTCTATTTCTCCTCTCAGACTTAAGTCCTCCGACAGAACTTCCCAATACGGCGACGGCATTTTTAACTGCGTCATTCCAAAGCTCTTATACATTCCACGCTCTTCTTAAAACATGCTTTGGTTCGAAAGTTTATCTCCACACAGCCTTAAATCCACAGCTTAAGTCCTTAAAACGACAATTCTGACTCGTGAGGAGAGGGGATTCTTGTTTAATCACATAAGGAAAGAAAGGAAAGTTTTTCCCCCTCCCCCATCAGTCATTTGCCATACCGTATCTTGGCGTATCTTCTCATGTTTTATTCTTGTCTTGTTTTATCAGAGATCTCTTCTGTTAGCAGTCTTTACTCCCCCTCCTTCCTTGAGATATGTGCATTCCTTCATCCAAATTGTTTCTTTTGAAGTTCTTGCAGCTAGTGGCGCGGATCAGGGACGGCGTCCAGGAGTGCCGGAATCCCACAGGAGGGCTTTGTGCCTAGTGCCCCCATCCCCACAAATTCGGGGGTGGTATAGGGCACAGCAGGCAAGGGCAGCCCCCCCACCATCCGGGGGGGGGGGTAGGGAGGCTAATTACTCCCATCATAGCCTCCAAATTACCTCGTGTGGGTCGGAGAGATGTTATTGTCAGCCATCTTCTGATGCGCCCCCTAGTGCCCCCCCAGAACGAATTAAGTTCTTAACCTGAGGTACCACTGGAGAGAGAGAGAGAGAGAGAGAGAGAGAACCATGCTGCTGTTGTTGCTGCCCACAACCTAAGAAGCAGTGGTCTGCACCAACTTGGATGGCTTTAAAATAAGGATTAGACCAATTCATGGAGGAGAAGGCGATCAGTGACTACCAGCCACAGTGGTTAAGCTCTGCCTCTACAGTTGGACGCAGCAATGCTTCTGAATACCAGGTGCTGAAACCACAGGAGGGGAGAGGCCTCTTGTGCTCGGGGCCCTTCTCGCAGGTTTCCCACTGTGAGAACAAGATGCTGGGCTAGATGGGCCATTGGCCTGATCCGGCAGGACTCTTCTTATGTCCTTCTGTTCACCTTAGGTCAAAAGAACTGCTCTCCTATTGTCCACAACTCAAAGTTTAGCACAGGGCCATTAAAAGGAGGAAACAGAAAATGATGGAGGGAGACATAGCAGAGTGCGGCTAAGCTTAAGGAATCCTCCCAGGGACCATTCACTGCTTATGAGCCCACTGCTTATGAGCTAGCACAGAAAACCCCAGTCTGATCTGCAGCTCTGAAAATCCCTCTTTTCCAATTATACGCCGCAGGGCTATGCATGCATTTTGATGGAGTCAGCCAAAAACCACAAGGAGAGCCCTGCAGCAGCAGACCACAAAATGGGATTGGCACTTGTGTCTCCTAGGAGTTGAAGTTTCAGAGCTCCTTTATCACGTGACCTGCTGACCTGAAGATAGCAAAACTGACCCCGTCTGCATGGAGGAGTCTATTGCTAAGATTCCCCAGGGAGCACCCACCAGCTGCAAACTGATCCAGCGATTAACCCTTGTGTGCTGCGGATGTAACGCGGGAGTCACGGCAATAAAGCTTTCTCTGCATAACAGGTCCTGCATTTGTAAATTGTTGCTCTTATCAGCTACACTCGAGGATGCGATTCCTTTCTTCTGGGTGAAACCAAACTGCCAAGCTGCTCTTAGGAGCGGAGTCTAAATCTACAAAGGAAGGGATATTTATTCACTGGTTTCTGAGGGATGATGGAACTTTTCAATTGCCGTCTTCACTGTATACTACACACCCGACAGAACTGGCAACATGGTTACAAGAAGGGAAGCAAATAATTTGCAAAGTTGCCACAAAATGTTCCCTGTAAGAAAAATCTGAGGCTAATTTAGGATGTCTTACTCAGGCAAAAAAACAACAATAACAACAAACAACAATCAGCTGTGGAAGTTGAATAGTACATTAAAAGTTTATTGACATTTGTTTGTATTCCCATACATTGAGATCTTCTGCCTTTAATTGCCGCAGAAGCCAATCAGATTCACATTTGGTCATCTTTGGGGGCACTGAATGAGCAAGAAGGGTTTTCATTGACTATTTTTTTAATTAAAAAATTAAAATATGATGGTAGAATTCTGGTTGTGTGTTTCTAAGGCTCGGTTAACACCTTGGAATTGTGGTTTTGTAGCCACTTAAAAGCAGGAGTGTGCTGCTGTAATCTGAGGCCCCATCTGCATCATCGATTTAAACCACTATGAGAACACTTTAAACCAGAGGTTTTCAACCTTTTTGAGTCCATAGCTCCCCTAACCAACTACATTCTTTCTGAGGCACCCCTGTGGGGCCCAGGGGCCCAGTTATGTCACCCCTTGCCTGCAGAGCTTGCAGCATCTCACCCCTTTTTGAACACAGCACCCCTGACCATCATTCAAGGCACCCCAGGGTGCCATGGCACACTGGTTGAAAACCACTGATTTAAACAGTTATGGCTTCCCTCAGAGAATGCTGGGAAATGTAGTTTATTAAGGGTAGTTTGTTCAGGGTGCTGAGAGTTGTTAGAAGACCCCTGTTCCCCTCACAGAGCAACAGTTCCCAGAACAGATTAACCATCAATCCGTCTTCCCAGGAGGCTCTGGGAGTCATCGCACTGGGAGGAGAAGACAGGCCTCCTAAAAACTGTCAGCACCCTGAACAAACTACAGCTCCCAGAATATTTGGGGGGAAGCCATGTCTGTTTAAAGGGGGCTCATTGTGCTTTAATCAATGTCCCCACTGTGGAAGGATGTGTGGATCCAGAATTGGCCTCTACAGTCACTTACTGACTCATTGTTAAAACCGTGTTTATGGAAGACAATCTTACTCGCCAAAGAAGAATTAGAAGAAGACATGTATAGTGCAGATGGAGCCTAAGATTCCAAGCAGTGCTGCCATTTTTTTCACCTTCTGCTTCCATTCTAAAGGCAGCAGGGATCTGAGGAGAATCCCAACAGTGAGGAGAAGAAAAGGAGAAAGGTTCTGAGATGGTGCAAGGACGAAGGAAGGCCTTCTGTGGGGATGGCCCCAAACCAATAGGACTGCAAACTGATTTCCCTTCCGAAACTGGATTTTCCCAGGCCAGCAGTTTTTGAAGACTGCCTCATCTTCGCTCTCAGCTCCTGGATGCCCTCTCTCCTCTCTCTAACATATTTCCAGGACACGTCTCACCTTGCCCTGAGGGGAGAACACAGCAACGATTCAGTGAAATTATCTCAAATGAGGGGATATTTTCCCCCTCGTTCTCTCTCCTGTGGGCTTTCTGTGGAAAAAGAGCATTTAGCTTGTTAACGACCATTAATATGTACCATCATATATTAGGGGGAGTTAATACGCAAAGGAGAAGACTCAACCTTTCAGTTCATTAAATAAAACAAATTTTCAAAACCGTCTATTTACGATAGTTGGGGAACTGTGAGGAAGAGCTGAAGGCGGCAGCGCCTGCTTCGCCAATTTGAAGACAAGATGGGAAATCCTTGGAGGAGAAACATTTGCATGTTTGGAAGATGCACATTTTGGACACAGATACATCCAGGATGCCACTGATCCTTTCAAGGAACCACTTTCAAAATATATTTTCCTTTTATAAGATATCCCCCTTTTAAAATCCCACCAGGGACCTTCTTATAAATGAGGAACTACATCTCCTGGGATTGGACCAAGCTGGAAAAGTATGTTATTAAAAAAAAAAAAATACATAGCAGAATGCAGAGCAATATAATTAGCCCATTTCTTTTATTTTTTTGTTATCTTTTAAAAATGTATAGCCAAATTTTAATTAAGCATATTCTCTGGATGTTTGAACTGTGCAAGAATAAGGAAAGATAGTCTTGCTGTATTTCCAAGGGATTAATTGTATCAATTTAAGTCTCCTTTTCTGATCTCTCTTATTGCAGCTGCTTGTCTTCCAGAAGTATCCACGACACCTTGTGTGAGATGCAGAGTGGTGTGTGTCTGTGTGTGTGTGTGTGTGTGTGTGTGTGCGTGCACATCTGTATCTGGGATCAAAATCCACAGCTTCGAGGTGCATTCTTATCATTACAGGAAAGAATTTACACAGGCAATTGCAAAATTCTGTTTGATGCTAATCTTTGTGCATGGAAATCAGTATAGGCCTTCCATCCCAAAAGCCCCTGATCTATTACGTTATTAGCATCATCGTGGTTCCTATTTGTTAAGCTTTCATTTGGAATGCATAAGGAAATGAATGTATATCTATATATATCCTACTTGCAAAGTAACATCTCCTTGCTACTTCAGTTCAATATCTCTGAAACAATGGGGCAGGTGCAAATAAACATGATTCCAAGACAGCACTTAGTGACCTGCCCAGTTCCCGAACTTTACAAAAAGAAAACATTTTGATTAGGTCACCGTTTTAAAAAGCCATCTAATAAAGGGCTTCTATAGCAGTCCAGCTTTTCTTGACCTAGTTCTCACTACGGCAATAAGCCTGTGTCTGGGTTGCACCATTCGAGACTGCAGGCAGGGACAGACATGTTGCTTGCTCCTAAGATTCTCTCCACATAGAGAAAAAATGGTGGAAGAGAGAAGGCTAGGCTTACAGCTGAAACACAACCAGCTAAAAACATAGGGCACATGGGAGTAATAATAATAATAATAATTTATTATTTATACCCCGCCCATCTGGCTGGGCCTCCCCAGCCACTCTGGGCGGCTTCCAAAAGAATATTAAAATACTATGATACATCAAACATTAAAAGCATCCCTAAACAGGGCTGCCTTCAGATGTCTTCTAAAAGTCTGGTAGTTGTTGTTCTCTTTGACATCTGGTGGGAGGGCATTCCACAGGGAGGGCGCCACTACCGAGAAGGCCCTCTGCCTGGTTCCCTGTAACTTGACTTCTCGCAGTGAGGGAACCGCCAGAAGGCCCTCGGTGCTGGACCTCAGTGTCCGGGTAGAACGATGGGGGTGGAGACGCTCCCTCAGGTATACTGGACCAAGGCCGTTTAGGGCTTTAAAGGTCAGCACCAACACTTTGAATTGTGCTCGGAAACGTACTGGGAGCCAATGTAGGTCTTTCAAGACCGGTGTTATATGGTCTCGGCGGCCGCTCCCTGTCACCAGTCTGGCTGCTGCGTTCTGGATTAGTTGTAGTTTCCGGGTCACCTTCAAAGGTAGCCCCACGTAGAGTGCATTGCAGTAGTCCAAGCGGGAGATAACCAGAGCATGCACCACTCTGGCGAGGCAGTCCACAGGCAGATAGGGTCTCAGCCTGCGTACCAGATGGAGCTGGTACACAGCTGCCCTGGACACGGATTTAACCTGTGCCTCCATGGACAGCTGTGAGTCCAAAATGACTCCCAGGCTGCACACCTGGTCCTTCAGGGGCACAGGTACCCCATTCAGGACCAGGGAGTCCTCCACACCTGCCCGCCTCCTGTCCCCCAGAAACAGTACTTCTGTCTTGTCAGGATTCAATCTCAATCTGTTAGCCGCCATCCATCCTCCAACCGCCTCCAGACACTCACACAGGACCGTCACCGCCTTCACTGGTTCTGATTTGAAAGAGAGGTAGAGCTGGGTATCATCCGCATACTGATGAACACCCAGCCCAAACCCCCTGATGATCTCTCCCAGCGGCTGCATGTAGATGTTGAAAAGCATGGGGGAGAGGACAGAACCCTGAGGCACCCCACAAGTGAGAGCCCAGGGGTCTGAACACTCATCCCCCACCACCACTTTCTGAACACGGCCCAGGAGGAAGGAGCGGAACCACTGTATGACAGTGCCCCCAGCTCCCAGCCCCTCAAGACGGTCCAGAAGGATGTTATGGTCGATGGTATCAAACGCCGCTGAGAGATCCAGCAGAACCAGGAAACAGCTCTCACCTTTGTCCCTGGCCCGCCGGAGATCATCAACCAGTGCGACCAAGGCAGTTTCAGTCCCATGATGAGGCCTGAATCCCGACTGGAAGGGATCCAAATGGTCCGCTTCTTCCAGGCGTGCCTGGAGTTGTTCAGCAACCACTCGCTCAATCACCTTGCCCAAGAATGGAAGATTTGAGACTGGGCGATAGTTGGCCATCGTGGCCGCATCTAAAGATGGTTTTTTAAGAAGTGGTTTGATAACCGCCTCTTTCAGCGGGTCTGGGAAGGCTCCCTCACGGAGGGAAGCATTCACCACCCCACGAAGCCCATCACCCAGTCCTTCCCGGCTAGCTTTTATAAGCCAGGATGGGCAAGGATCAAGGAGACAGGTGGTTGGTTTCACTCGTCCAAGCAGCCTGTCCACATCCTCGGTGGTAACAGATTGGAATTGATCCCATGCAATTTGACTAGACAGGACTCTAGCACTCTCCCGCCCCGGCCCTGCTCCCACGGTGGCGTCTACCTCTTCCCGAATCTGAGCGACTTTATCTGCAAAAAACTTTGCAAAATCATTGCAGGAGATCATGTGGCCCGTACTGGGCCCCGATGTAGCAGGTGGTTCCGCTAAATTGCGGACCACCTGAAAAAGTCTCCTGCTGCTGTTTTCTGCAGATGCAATAGAGGCGGCGAAGAAAGTCTTCTTCGCCGTCGCTACCGCCACTTGGTAGGCTCGACATTGAGCTCTAACCTGTGTCCGGTCAGCTTCAGAATGAGTTATCCGCCACCGGCGCTCTAGCCGTCTCAACGATTGTTTCATTGCCCTCAGATCCGTGGAAAACCACGGGGCTCTCCGGGCTCCATGCAATCGGAGAGGGCGCTTCGGAGCCAAACAGTCAATAGCCCTGGTTAACTCCACATTCCAGCGGGCCACCAGGGAATCAGCTGAAAGGCCATCAACATGGGATAAAGCATCCCCTACCACTCTCTGGAAACCATTTGGATCCATTAAGTGGCGGGGGCGGACCATCCGAATCGGTCCCACCTCCCTGCAGAGGGGAAGGGTCGCGGAGAAGTCCAGTTGCACCAGGAAGTGATCTGACCATGGCACTTCTTTTGTTTCACTTTTAGTTAGTGTCAGATCACCAACATCCGTAGAGGTAAACACCAGGTCCAAGGCATGTCCGCGGCTATGGGTTGGGCCAAACTTATTCAGGGCCATGCTTTCCACGAAGTCCCGAGCGGCCCCTTGTAAGGTCGTGTCGGCATGGATATTAAAATCCCCTAGGACAACCAAACTAGGCGTCTCCAGGAGAACATCCGCCACGACCTGAAGCAGCTCGGGCAGGGAATCCTTGGTGCAGCGGGGAGGTCGGTACACCAAAAGGAATCCTGTACTGCCCCTATTGCCCAACTTCCAGAACATGCACTCAGAAAACTGGGTCTTCCCAATAGGACGCCTGGTGCAAACTAATGACTTCCTAAAAATCACTGCAACCCCCCCTCCCCGCCCACAAGGCCTGGGTTGCTGTGCGTAAGAGAAACCTGGTGGACAAGCAGTGGCAAGAACAGGCCCATCTGCTTCATTCAACCAAGTCTCTGTTACACATGCCAGGTCAAATCCTCCATCCATGATCAGGTCATGGATGGCAGTGGTCTTATGAATCATTGACCTGGCATTGCACAGCAGCACCTTCAGGTCATGTGGGTATCCCTTGCTGATTCTAGTATCCATCCGGTCAGGACCAGACCTGGAGGCAGGGATAGTCCTCAGACAACGACTAAACCTGCCTTCTCTGTAATGACATGGTCTGGTCTTAGCGTAACTCCTCCTCCTACCCGAGATCACTGAGATCGGTTGTCCCAACGCATCCCCCCCTGTGGAACATGCCGCAGCCATTTTGTTGGCTGGGACCCACTCCCCGGCAGCCCTGACCCCTCCCCTTAAAAACAAAATAAGGCATTAAAACAATGAAAACAAAACAAAAAAGAAACCCCCAAAAACAATACAAATAAAAAACTGTAAAAATTACAATCCATCAAAATCAAACAAATTCCCAACTAAACATCCATCCCACCCCCACCCCACCCCTGCATATACAATAATAATAGTAACAATAATAATAATAACAAAGAAATAAAAAGGAAAAGGAAAATTTTAAAACATTTTAAAAAGAACTCTGCACCCCTCCGGATCCCCCTGGGCCGCAGCAGCAGTGACAGCAATCGTCCCTGTGAGGCCTGTCAGGCCCCGCCCCGGGCCAGATGGTGAGTGGCAGGAGGAGCAGGGCCCTCAGACACCCAACAGGAGAGTCCTCCTGGGCAGCAGAGCACAGCAGTCCTTATGGGCCTGTCAGGCCCCGCCCCGGGCCAGATGGTGAGTGGCAGGAGGAGCAGGGCCCTCAGACACCCAACAGGAGAGTCCTCCTGGGCAGCAGAGCACAGCAGTCCTTATGGGCCTGTCAGGCCCTGCCCCGGGCCAGATGGTGAGTGGCAGGAGGAGCAGGGCCCTCAGACACCCAACAGGAGAGTCCTCCTGGGCAGCAGAGCACAGCAGTCCTTATGGGCCTGTCAGGCCCTGCCCCGGGCCAGATGGTGAGTGGCAGGAGGAGCAGGGCCCTCAGACACCCAGCAGGAGAGTCCTCCTGGGCAGCAGAGTCCAGCAGTCCTTATGGGCCTGTCAGGCCCCGCCCCGGGCCAGATGGTGAGTGGCAGGAGGAGCAGGGCCCTCAGACACCCAACAGGAGAGTCCTCCTGGGCAGCAGAGCACAGCAGTCCTTATGGGCCTGTCAGGCCCCGCCCCGGGCCAGATGGTGAGTGGCAGGAGGAGCAGGGCCCTCAGACACCCAACAGGAGAGTCCTCCTGGGCAGCAGAGTCCAGCAGTCCTTATGGGCCTGTCAGGCCCCGCCCCGGGCCAGATGGTGAGTGGCAGGAGGAGCAGGGCCCTCAGACACCCAACAGGAGAGTCCTCCTGGGCAGCAGAGCACAGCAGTCCTTATGGGCCTGTCAGGCCCCGCCCCGGGCCAGATGGTGAGTGGCAGGAGGAGCAGGGCCCTCAGACACCCAACAGGAGAGTCCTCCTGGGCAGCAGAGCACAGCAGTCCTTATGGGCCTGTCAGGCCCCGCCCCGGGCCAGATGGTGAGTGGCAGGAGGAGCAGGGCCCTCAGACACCCAACAGGAGAGTCCTCCTGGGCAGCAGAGCACAGCAGTCCTTATGGGCCTGTCAGGCCCTGCCCCGGGCCAGATGGTGAGTGGCAGGAGGAGCAGGGCCCTCAGACACCCAACAGGAGAGTCCTCCTGGGCAGCAGAGCACAGCAGTCCTTATGGGCCTGTCAGGCCCTGCCCCGGGCCAGATGGTGAGTGGCAGGAGGAGCAGGGCCCTCAGACACCCAACAGGAGAGTCCTCCTGGGCAGCAGAGCACAGCAGTCCTTATGGGCCTGTCAGGCCCCGCCCCGGGCCAGATGGTGAGTGGCAGGAGGAGCAGGGCCCTCAGACACCCAACAGGAGAGTCCTCCTGGGCAGCAGAGCACAGCAGTCCTTATGGGCCTGTCAGGCCCCGCCCCGGGCCAGATGGTGAGTGGCAGGAGGAGCAGGGCCCTCAGACACCCAACAGGAGAGTCCTCCTGGGCAGCAGAGCACAGCAGTCCTTATGGGCCTGTCAGCAATAATAATAATAATAATAATAATAATAATAATAATAATAATAATAATACACACAAGGTGCCAGAACTCCCCATGAATGCCTCCCTTGTTCTCTTATAATGGCAATGGCACCCACCTGAGAGGTGCTGGAACTGAGTTCTGGCGAGTTCTGGCTGGGGGAAAAAGCCCTGCACACAGATATGATCTATTAAAACATCCAGATCATTACAGTAAAAACATTGCAGCGCCAGCCCTTTCCTTAGAAACCGTCAGTTTCCAAAAACCTATTGGAACAAGACAGTCTTTGATTGGGAAGATGGTGATAATCAATCTTATGTATCAAATTTATGGAAAATCTTTAAATAAAGTGGTGGTTTTTTTTTAAGGAACAAGAAAGTCTCCACCTACTAGTGGAAGGAGAACAAGGGTTGGGAGGAGCCTTGTTCTTTCTAAAAATGGAATTCCAAAGCCTGGGAGCAGCCACTGAGAAGGCTCTCTCCTGCTTCCCTACCAAGTGTGCCTGTGAGGGTAACAGGATCAAGAAAAGAGCTTCCCACTAAGCTCTCAGAGCCTGGGCAGCTTCATGTGAGGGAATACAGTTCTTCAGGTGCTGGGTCTTTCCGTTTTTGAATGGAGGCACATCTAATCCTGTCAGACCCACCTGCCACCTGGAGCATCACCACCAACATTTTTGCAGACAAACACAGAGGTGTGTTTGTAACCTACCTCTCGTAGCTAAAGAGGAGTGCTTGATCTCTCCTACACTCACACACTGAACCCTTGTTCCTTGCAAGGTTCTCTGCCCAGCCCTCCCTGGAGAAGCTTCTGGGCATTGAACCTGGGACCTGGCAGGTGTCCAGCCACTGAGCTACAGTCCTCTCCTATCTTACCACTTTACCCGGAGCTTTAAGGAGTGACATATTGCATGAGTGGCCCAGAACCCAGTGACTTCCCTGCAATCACCTTTGAAAAAATAATGTGATGCCCTTCCTCATGCAACCTTCTGGTGCCAAAGGGCTGGCTCAAGAAAGTTTGGGGCAAAAGGGAGATGGCGCACCCCCCCCCAAACCATTTCAAGGAATACCAACTATGCCAGTGTGGTATAGTGGTTACAGTGTTGGACAAAGACCAGGAGACCAGTGTTCAAATCCCCACTTGGCCATGAAGCTCAATACTGGGTGTGACCTTGGACCAGTCACTGCCTCTCAGCCTAACCTACCTCATAGGGTTGTTGTTGTGGGAAAGTTCAGGGATGCACGAGACGATATATTGTTTGATTGTAGCCTTTCCAACTTGTGTAAACAAGTTCACAATTTAGCAGAGTAACATCCCCCCTTTTAAACTCACAGCGGATGCGTTTGCTCAGGCTCGCTAAAGCCTCTATAATACCTGTTCTGGTATTTTCCCCTTATTCCCTCATAAAAGATAAGACACGACACAGTCTTCTATAAAAGTATTAAAAGAGTTTACTCACATTCTGTTCACAATCAGAGCCCAGAAGGCAGACTTAGCTTAGAAAAGTAACATACACCTGGAAACTATCTCATAAGGAGACAGTCCCTTTGTCCTCTCTTGGCTGGAGGCCAAGAGAGCATCTTTGGCTAAACAGATGTTGCTTCTTCGATGCATGTAGTCATAGAGAGAGAGATGGCTGCCCTGCCCTGTGCTTTTGTCATTACCTGCACAGGTGAGGCCACGCCCACCTCTAGTCACATGTCCCAGTCCAGAAGGAAACAGGAAGTTTACCTGCTGGCTGGACAAGCATTCCTCCCCATGTGTAAACATGTTCACTCTAGGAATGTTGTACTTGACTGTTCCTGTGTTTTATATCCCACAGTTGTGGGGGCTGAATGATGAGGGGTGAACCATGTATGTCACCTTGAGCTCCTTGGAGAAAATGGTGGATGGTAAAATGTATTTATCTCTTATTTATTGCATCTATTTCAGCAGTGGCAGCAGGCAACATGGCCCACTCAGCTCTGTCCCCCAGCCTTTTGTTGTTCCTCCCTGACCCCTAGCATCGGCTGCCTGAGGTGGATTTTTGTGACTCAAGATAGGGTCATCACTGCACTGGAACCTTAATCCTATCCTGACTGGCAGCAGAATTCCTGGATTTCAGGCAGGGTCATCTCCTAGTTGAACCTGGGGCCTTCTGCCTGCAAAGTATATGCTCTGCCACTGAGATTCAGGGCTTCAGTTCCCCACTGAGAGATTTACCCTTTAGAACCCTAAGGAGGAAGCAAAACCCTGAAAAATGACAGCTCACAGTTTCAAAATATAGCAAGACATCCGCCAAAAGGCAAAAAATGAAAATTTAAAAAGCAAGGAACGGTGACTTATCAGGGACACTTGGAGCACAGAACCCAGTCCCAGATTTACCACCCACTGAGAAGTAAACCTAAATGAAAGCACCTGGAGCAGGTCTTGATTTGACAATTGTGGTGTGTGTGTGTGTGTGTGTGTGTGTGTGTGTGTGTAGGGGAGGGTGCAGAGACAGCTCCTGTGGAAATTAAAAAGCAAAGCAAAAGCCCAGAGTGAGGCCGAAACTCCATCGCTATTGGAACAATTACAGAGCACACGCATCCCTTCTGAACAAATCGACCTTTTCCTTTTCATCAAGTTGCAAAACACTAAAGGTTAAGGAATGTTTGAAAGGAAGCTAATGCTTTTTAAAATGGGGAGGGGGGGGTAGATTTATTCAAGACTCAAGAAAACTTTGTGAGGAACCGTAAGGCACTAAACACATAAATTCCCAGCTTCCAATAAAAAGAAAAGAAGGTGAATATGAACAGGCACATGCAATCTGTACATGCAATGTTTTTGTTTTTGTTTTTTTATTGGAAGGATGAATGAATGTTATGAATGAGTGTTGCTTCCAGGACGACATGAAGTTTGAAAAGAATAAATAGCCAACGAGAGGCACCTGCCCCAATGCTGGTTAATTGCAATTTTTAAGCCACATTTCTTTGTCTCTAGTGTACGGGGATGACATGAGTACAAGGAGAGCAGATCAATGATGGTGTCAGATTTTCTTACTTTCCATGTTGTGTTTGACCTGGATGGCACAAACGGTAGTCACAACTAACAGGGAAAATGAAACGGCCTGTCCTGCTTTTATCACCCTAATGAGCACAAACAAAAATATGTAGAGAAACGCTTTCCCCAAAGTTCTCGAGGTTACTGCTCCAATCCTTCAGCTGTCCCTGAGCGAGCAGGGACAAATGTCAATTGGTACACCACGCAAAGGATTTGTGGGACAATTCAATCTTTACCCTAAAAAAGAAAGAAAGAAAAGAAATTGTGTGCAATAACAACAGCTGCAACTATAATAGCCTTCGTGACACTCATCGGAAATTAAAGAGAGAAAAGGAACATAAGACTAAGAACTACAGCATCTTAAAGACTTAACCATTAATGAACTCTGTTTTGTGGCTTTTGTAGGCTGGACTCCACATCATTGGATGGAAGTCTGCAAAAGCTTCTGCAAACATGGAATCTTGTCAGTCTTTAAGGCGACCCAAGACCATTTTGCATTGGATAGGGATGGGGGGGGGGAATTCAATTCACATCGCATTTAAAGGTGGGTCTAACTTATTCACACTTTTTGAAACAATATAAGACGATATAAGAAACATAGCAGGCCTTCAAAATTTGCACTGCTCTGGATTTTGCAACGCAATTCTCTGATCAAGTAATGTGCTAAGAAATGTGTATAGGTGGAAACAACATACGGGGGGAAATAGAGGAAATTGCTTTGCAAAAATGTGCTGTCAGGGCTCCCTCTAGGTCCCAGCTCACAGAGGACCAACGCCAGGCTGATATTATGTACAAAAGTCTTTATTGAAGTATAATTTCCATTTTAAAGCCAGAGCGTGCAACCCTACGTCTAGACTCTAGACAGGCGAAGTCCCCTCTGAGTCACTGCCCCTTCCGCACCAGTTTAAGATCCTAGCCCGGCTCCACCTCCTGCGCTGTTCCTTCCTCCTCTGGGTCCTTCTGCCCCCTGGGGTTTCCTCCCTCCTGGACTCTTCTGACGCTGACCCCCCTGATTCTTGCCCTTCCTTCTGGCGGGCTTTGGGACCTGGCTCCCTATCCGGGCTACCTGCTGTGCCGCTCGCCTGTACATTTGAACTTGGTGCGCGCGCCCAGCCGGTGACTTTCCTCTTGACCGTTTCCCCGCTCTCCGATGGAGGCGTGGCCAATCCTGACTCATCTCCTCCCTCTGGTGGTGGGAAGACTGGTCCTGATGCCTGGGACTCCTCCCCCCCACTACGCTCTGGTGGGGACGCTGGTCCTGATTTCCAACTGCTGCTCAGGGAGTCCCCGCTGGCCCCTTCCTTCTGGGGTTTCCCCCTTGGCACCCCCCTTGCCCTGGCCATCGGCGCTCCTCTCTGTGAATCTTCCGATTCGCTGGAGAGACTCGTGGACTCTCTCTGACCACTGTCACTGCCTACACCCCCCTCGTATTCCTCCTCCTCACTCTCCATTTGCTCCTTCTCCTGTGTCTCTGCTCCTGAACCCCTGACATGTGCATATTAGCAAAAATGCACAAGGACACACTAGTGAATCTTCATGAGCAAAAACAAACAAACTTCAAATGGATGTAGAAGTGTGGATAATTGAATTTAAGACTGGAAAAATGACAAAGAGGGAGAAACAGAAATTGACAGATTTGCCCATCCCTAGTGCCTGATGGAACAAAAACAGCTGCCCCTCTCGAATAAGGACATAATCCCAGTCTGACAAAAGGTCCATTTCGTCCAGTATCCTATTTTAACAAGTGGGCTCTAGACACTTCTGGAAGCCCATGATCAAGGAGCTTGAGTTTAGTGTTCTTGCAAACTATTCCATCTAAACATGATCAGCTTCCTTCTAAACCTACTGTGAACAGTCATTGCCCTCAACCAGAACCAGTGTGGTATTGTACAGAAGATGCCAAACCAGGAGGGCCTGGTTCAAATGTCCCATCCTACAACTCCATAAGTGACCATAGGCAAAGCAGTATTTCTCAGCTAACAATTCTACCATCTCATTCTGTGGCACATGTAGACCGGGCATTGGTGTTCTTCAAAATGTGTCATCGTCCCGTTCCCCTCATGTATGGTCAGGGCAGGTCCAACACATTTTGCTGCCTGAGGCAGAATGTTAACACCTCTCCCTCCTCCAATTCAAGGTGTGTAGTACTTGAGGAGGGCCAAGTTAAAATCCCATAATCACCTCTTATTGTTGTATTGTCACTTACGCTAACAAAGATACCTTTGCTGTCCCTTCTTGACATCCAAAACAAGCCGTCTGAGGCACTCACTACACTCTGCCTAATGGTAGGGGCAGCTGTGTCTAGGATGTCACTCTGGCTTGGTGCAGCCTCCTCCCTGCTCCAGAGTGGGGCAGGCCTGTATGGATTAAAATTGAATACTGGACACACATGCCCAAGTCCATGTGCCACCTTCAAAATGCTTACCTAAAATTACAGTTGAATTGGATTAATAAATGAATGCAAGATACTAGAGCTTAAACGGGGCTCTGGAGATGGTGCAATCAAACTTCTCGAGATGTCAGCACAGCACTTAGCAGTATTTAACAGTTGCATAATATATGGAAATTCACTTTTGTGTTCCGATGCTGGGAGATATTTCATCTGCTGACATTCTGATGGCGTCATGCAGCAATACAAAGCAGAAGAGCCCTGCCGGGGGGGAAAGTTGGCAACCTTAGTCTCAGCTTTTCCATGGCTTGACCCCTGCACTTGAAACTGTAGCTTTGTTAAAGGGTCAGAAAAGTCCTTGTCATCCCCCTTCATTGCACTGCAATGGCAGGTATTTAACCAGCTTACACACACCGTAAACTGTGTTAAATCCAGTACTCAGAAAATCCTGGGAAGCGAATAATTTCTGTTTCTCTTCCCTAAAATCCTGTTTGCTAAAACCCATTTGGTAGATGAGAGAATATTTTTTTCGTTGTGAATAAGTGCTCAGGTTCATTCAGTCATTCCTGTTAACTGCCAAACGCGCCCCCTTTCTCCAGCATATAGGATTTCTATGAAAGCATGATTTAATTTGCAGTTAATTAACTCATCAAATCATCATTCTGATTAATCAATTAATGCTTTCAGACCCAACTGAGACATTTGTAATTTCTTACGAATAAAGTGGGCCCTTTTTTAAATTCATATGGCATGGTGATCAGCCGAAGTGAATGACAGGCAGTGTAAGTGATGCTTTGGACTAAAGTACATGGGATGCTCCTTCAATTAAAGTTTGAAAGCACTAATAGCCATTGATTTGATTCATTCATTAACTACAGATTAAAATGTTGAGTTTACAATCAGAACTCATCCATTGTGGGGAAAGGGTGAGCAATACGTTTAGGCATGAAGCATTGGGGACAAGAGCCTTGGAAGGGTTGCCGTAATACTGGAATGTCTCTAAGCATGTACAAAGTGTTTTTCCATCATTGGTGAGCCTGAAAATAGGCTCTGGTTTGTTTGTTTTTCAAAATGTTGAAGTATTCTGCACAGTGGGGAATCTGTGGCAAACAGACTTGGTATGGGGGGGGGGACGTTGGGGCAGTCATTGTGATGCCCTCTAGATGCTGTTGGACTACAACTCCCATGAGCCACAGCCAGCATGGACAATGGTCAGGGATGATAGGACTTTTAGTTTAACAGCAACTGGCTGGCAGCACATTTGCTACCCCTGGCAAGGTGTCAAGAGAAATTCAACTACACTCTTTAACCACAGACAATTGAGAGACAAACGAAATGGGTGTGTACAGCACAGGCAGAGATGCCTCTAGTATAGCTCTCTTAATGATGATGTGCATCTAGGCAGCAGCAGCACCACCACCCCGCCCCAAATGGTAAAATGGTTTAGCTCCAGGCACCTCTTCATGATCAGAAATAAGCATTCCTGGGCGAAGGAACCATAGCACACAGGGGTGGGACTGAGCGCGCTCACTTCTCCTGCAAAAGTTCCCAGGTTAATGCTTGGGCATCAGCAGTTGCAAAGGGGCCAAGAGATCCCAAATATTTGCTGCGGCTCTTGGTCGCAGACAAGCCCCGCGCAAAAACGAGTTTGCAAAAAAGACGAGCTGGTGCCTTCGCAGCGCGCGTAAACTTGGTTGCAGGGTCGCAGAAAACCCCTCACCTTTAACAGCTGTGAAAGGCAAGAGTTTAAACGAGCGTCACTCTCCCTCACAACTCTGCAGGGCAAACTTGCTCCGGTGCCCTCCCTCTCCTTTCTTTTCAGGACGGATAAAAGAAAGTCCTTCCACTGCGCAGCGGCGCGTTGTTGAACTACGGAACTCGCGCCCGCAGGAGGCAGCGATGATGGCCACCAAATTGGATGGCTTCAAAAGTGGATTGGACAAATTCGTGGAAGGGGATAAGGCTATCAATGGCCACCAGCCACTAAGGTCATGCTCTGCTTCCACAGTTGGAGGCAGCAATGCTCCTGAATACCAGTTGCTGGAAATCACTGGGCTCTTGGGCTCGGGTCTTGCTTGCGGGTTTCCTACAGGCATCTGGGTGGCCACTGTGAGAACAGGATGCTGGACTAGATGGGGCACTGGCCTGATCCTGCAGGCTTTTTCGATGCCCTTTTCTCCCTTGCATCAGGTCACACACACACACACCTCCACCTCTTCTCCTTAAAGGATAGTTATAATGACAGTTAACATCCAGGAGAGTCGTCTTAATCCTCCTATCAATAAAAAGCAAAACAAGTAATCGAGCAATAAAATATGTTTTTAATTGTTGACAGCCCCACTTTTTTGCTAAGGAACCCGGGGAGACCCTGCTATGGAAGGGCAGGCGCAGTTAGGGGCGCGCCCCACCACCACCGCGTGCCAAGGGAGGGGGGTCTCCTTCGAATCCAACGCCTGCTCTAACGGATGTCTGTCTTGGAATTCAGAAATGCCTGCGCCACCCCCCACCCCCCCTGTTTTTTGTGTCCTAGACAAAAGAGAAACCCCCTTGTTTCTCTTGCGAAACCATCCCAGCGTCGAAGGAAAGGGAAAAGGCTCGTGGGGCCGGGGGAGGATTTGTCTTGCTGTAAATCACCCATCCTTGTCTGGGACTGCTAGCGCCTCCGCCCTGCTTAAGCACATGCGTAACTCTCACCAAAATAAGTGAGACTTATTCGCTTTAGTAGATCGGTGCCAAAAATTTTTTTAAATTGTTTTACACAGAGGCGTTTGAAAACAGCGCATTTTTTTTTTAGAAAGAGTGAGTGGGTGGGTGTGTCAAAGACTTGGACATAAAGAAAATACGAATTCTTAGTCTCTCTCTTTCTCATACACCATTTATACTATGCAATCAAATGACTCGTGCTTTCTTTTTTAAGCGAATCAAGCTTTATTGAGTATATATTATAGATTATTTTTAAAAAAATAAATAAATACATGGATGGATCTGGATATCCTGAGCCAGGATCCCAAAAACGTTGCTCGTGGTACTTGCTGCGCTTGCCCTTCTTTTTAAAAAAGCAAGCAAAAGGGAAAAAGAAAAAGAAAAGAGCAATCCCATTTATGCAAAGGCGTCCGCTAGCAAAAACTTCCTAAGGGTGTGTGAAATTGACTAATCTCTCATGGCTTAATATAAATAGCATTTGCTGTCGCCTCTGGTGGCGTTGCAGGATCCGTGTCTTTCCTCCTCCCTCCCGCTGCCCAGCGAGAGCGCACCGCGGCTCTGCCAGGCGTTAACTTATTTCTTCCCAAGCGATGGGCAATTGTCTTCTGCAGAGATTTCTCTTCGCTGCTTCTCTCTCCGGCGGAAGAACCATCTGCAGCTTCCAGCTTTCTGCAAAAAAACAACAACCCCTGAGCGCTCTCTCCGTTTGCGTTCAGGCTGGGAAGCGATCAACCCAGAACAGGACGTCCCAGTTACAAATTGAGGGAAGCGGGCGCAAACAATATTTTTCTTTTTAAGGAACCAAAATTCATGCAGCTCGGTCCAGGTTTTAATAACCTGGTCGGCTTTAGTGGATTTAAAAGAAAATATATATACCTTCAGCTGCAGTTAAAACAAGCTAAAACAGGGTTTGCAGCAGGTGAGGTTTTGCAAACTCCCCACCTGGAAAATCTGCACTGCCCCAACCCCCAATTTGATGCCCTCAGTTAGGAAAGAGTTTGGAGAGGGTCTCGAAAAGTGGTGCTTAAAAGCCATCTTTCCCCCCTTCCTTCTTCCAGAAAGGGTGTGTTTGTGTGAGAGCGCGCGCACGTGTATGCCTATGTACAGTATAGTGTGTGTGTGGCCTCAGCAGGATGAGAGCAGAAAACTTATCCAGGGAAGCTTATCTATCCCCTTGGGACTCTTGGGAGGGCTGCGTGTCCGTGCGTGATGCTCTCTAGTTGTCCCTTACGGCCGTGGCGCAAAAGGGAATCGGGAAGGCGCAAGAGCCACTTTTCTACAACAGCCCCACGCAGAGGGAAGTCAAGGCTTGGCGTTGCCGCCGCCCTTTCCTGGGCGCAAAAGTCCAGAGACCGGCTGGGGTGTGTGGCGCGCCTGAGCGCAGTTGGCGAGGTGTCGTGGGCAACTGGCGAATACCTGCCTTTGCTCTGCAAACCGTTTTCATTGGCCAGCCCTTGATCTGGGGCTCTTCTGACTTGGCCCCCATTGCACTGATTTACTGGGCGCTTTAGTTCAAGAAGGAGCGCCTCTGGCCAATTGTAGCCTCTGGCCAGTTTTAGCTTCTCCTGTGTGTGGTGTTTGTGTTAAGACGCTTGGTGTTTCAAGTACACGCACGCACGCACCTCGCAACAGCTCCTTCCAGACAGCGACTAGGATGACAGGGAAAATAATCTGGAGAGGGTTGTGAGATGGGATCTGATACAAAGGAAAAATTGAGTTTATTTTAAGCATCGCTTCCTTTTCTTTTTTTTTTTTAAGAAAGCGGGGAATGGCAGTAATCCAGAGAGGCAAGACAGGCATTGAATCCAAGCAACATTCCCAATTAAAATAAATAAATAAATGAGATACATAAAATCGAACTTTTCCTCTCCTTGCAAGACTTGCTGAGCCCGTTTGCAAAATCTAAAGAAGTTAAAACAACAACAATTATTTTGCAAAGACCAGCAGAAGGTGGGAAATGGGGTTGTTAAAGAATTGTTCAGACTCTCCAGATCAATGGCTTGTGGGGGTCATTTCCGACGTGGAAGTCTTTTGAGACTTGCCCCGCCCCCCTACACCTCTCCACATGCTGATTGCAAACGGTTTTTAAAAGTTCCAAGCTCTGGATTTCTGGGCTGTTAAAAACTAAAACCCTAAAAACTGTCGGAGTTATAACCACCACCGCTTTAGAGGCTCGGCAGACAAAACATCTGGTTCGTTAGGGCAAAGTTGCTGGAAAACAGAAAAGAAAACTTTGCTGCCGTGCAAATTCGCTTACCAAAACAATTTACATTCGAGAAAAGGTTCTTAGCCAAAATGAACAAACTTAGTTTCCTTTTTCTTTTTAATTTGTATCCGAGGGCTCTGGGAACCCACAAGTAATTTCCAACAGAAAATACCTTGTTATTGTTGCTGTTTCATAGCACTTGGGGCAATTTCCCCCAGAGCTCCGCCTCCCACATTTCAGGATTAATGATTTACTTTTCCAACTATTTCCCCTCCCCACCAATATTTCCACCACCCTTCAAAAAAAGAAAAAAAGAAAAGAACTGAAGGATGTCATTGGGAAGGAGTGAAGAAGGAGTTATGGGAGGCTGTGTGTTTTTTCAAGCCTACAAAAACCTCAGACCCTTCATATTTATGTACATTCATTTCTCCCTTCCTTACTGTTCGTCAAGGAAGGGAGGGGGGGAACACACCCAATATTTTCTTTTCCTTCCCTTGGGAGAAATTAAAATTAAACTTGCAATTAAAATCGGAGGAGGGGGTGGAACTAGTTGTTGCTTCACCTTAGAACAAAAGAAAATGTTGGCACAGGAGGGGGAAAATTATTACCAAGTTGCTTGTTTTAATAGACAGGCAAGATATATTTATGCTACAAACACACACACGTCCCTGGACCTTGCCAATTTCATTCTGCCTTGCCTGTTTACACTTACACACACTTACACACTTACACACACACACACACACACACACACAATATTAGGGAGAAGGGTTCACAGCCTCTCTAAGAATGAGTATCTGATTCTTAATACTACAAATACAAAATTTCTTGGGGAGATGGTAGGAATCAGATCCCAGTCTAAAAAGGTCGGCCCCCGCCACGCACGCACACGCACACGATCATCCCCTTGCAGCCTTCTCAATAACAACACGACTACCTTTGCTCATGACGTTGTTCTGCAATGTATTTCTGCAAAGATTTGCAGTCTCCAGACTCTCTCTCTCTCCACTCACAGGCCAAACCTGTCCACTTTGCAGGATCAGATCCTCAAGTTCCCTTAAGCCCTATGCAAATGTAGGCTTTCCCCCCTCTTTTTACTCCCAGTTTTATTACTCGAGGCCTAAGCAACACTCCTACAAAGTACGCAATACTTCTTGGGTGAACTTTTGATTCCTTCTTAATGACGTTCAACGCGAAACGACCGGGTTAGTGCAAGGATTTGGGGAGGTTAGGTGTTTGGCTGTTTGTGCTTCCAGCAAGAGAAAAGATGTAGGAACTAAGGCAGGTCCTCTACGAAGCTGGTCCCAGCCAGCAGCGGTGGCAAATCTGCGTCTGCGTAGCCATACCCAGTTTGGTACCCACGCCTCAAATACCTAAGGATAGATCATCCTTGCCAGATTGTCTGCCGCTGAAAAAGGAGGCAATTCCTTTGGAAGATTTGAAATTTTCGGAAGCCAAGTCCTTCCTCTAATTCTGCTAAAATTGTCAACCTTCTCAATGTTATTACGACCGTTTTAGGAATACTGGTAATCAAGCTTTCATTACAAATAAGTTTCTTTTATCTAAAAAAAAAAAAGGGGGGGGGAGTGTATTTGAGAAGTCAACTTTCTTGTGGGTTACAACCCAGTAGGATATTTTCTGCTTTGTTTAATAAAACGACAACTTCTCATAGCAAAAAATGTCAAAAGTTCCTTTAAGAAAATATAAATAAATATAAACAGTTATAGATAGGTGTGTAAAGCCTAGCAGACGTGATTCCCTACGGGGGCAAGTTGCCCCCCCCCGAAAGAAGAGGGGTTTTATCTGAAAACTTCTTAGTTTCAGACCGGTGCAAAGGTGGCACCCCCCCCCATCTCTCTCCATCTGAGCTACCGAAGTTTTCTGAAATGCTACGCTCATCCCCCAATCCCGAAACGGCAACACCTTAATTAAAACAATTGCATTTTACATCCTTAGCTTCTGATAAGAACCATTACGAGAGTCTCCTCTTTTTGCAAAAAAAAATTAAAAAAAATTAAAACGCCCCCCCCCCCCCAGAACAAGCCAAACCTGTCAGCCCAAATTCTCCAGCGCCTTCCGTAAGACTCATTCCATATAGAGGTAAACTCTCCCAGGTTTGAGTCCCCGGAACAATTAAGACTAAGGAGGTGAATTATAAAGGGAACGCTTCCTCTCCTCCCATCTTACATTATAGCTCTCTGGTTTTACCAAAAGAAGAAGAAAAAAGCGAATATTGTTTCTGATACGTGGGGGAGGAAGATCAAGGTTTTCTCTCTTTTTCTCTCTTTACACCTAGCACCCTGGCTGGAGGGGGCGGGGAATATCCCCTCCCTGAAAATTCTATGCCATTTTGCAGGTATTTGACTAATTAAAAAGAAGCGGTTTCACTGGGCCTGCCTTACTAAAATGCAGATCTTTCTAATTTAATAGCTGCAGGGGAAATGTGTGTGTGTGTGTGTGTGTATAGGGGGGAACATGCAAGGGCTAGACGACTTGTAGTGCCCTTCTCTTCCTGTCCAAACTCCTCTGCCTCTTTCCATCCATCCAATTCTGGACCACTGTTTAATAGGAAAGTGGTCCATGGCATCGTCAGGATGCAAGAAGAACAGGATTAGAGAATGAGGATTGGTTGGGGTGGGGGGTCACAAGTTTGTGTTGGGTTCTTGTGGTCCTTCAGACACACCAGGGGTTCCTGATGCGACACTCAGCTCAAGGGGAAGTGAATCCAATGAAGAGAAGGATCCACATTATTTGTGGCGGGGGCGGGAGCGGGAGCGGGGAGCGAGGTCAGAAGGAGGTCCTTTCCCTCCCCACCCCCCGGTTTAAAATTCTGACTTACTACTCATTTGCACGCAAAACCGCCTCCCTTCCTGGCCAATAAAACTGCTATTAGCTGGCCGTTCTTCTAATTCTAAAGCACTGTGGCCTGGAAGAAAAAGGAAAGTTTTGCTTCGGTGCAAAAAGTTAAAGGATCTCTCCCGTTCGGGTTGCAAAACAGGCCTCTATCTCTGTCCGGACCTCATGGCTTTCAGTTACATCTTGTCTAACCCAGATATCTCCTAGTGTACCCCCGCTCCTTTGGGGCAAAAAACCCCACAAACACACACACACACACACACACACACACACAACCCTAATAACCACGAGCGATTCTCACGATGAGCAAAAACTCTCAATAATAACAGTCTCAATTGCGCGCACGCCTTGCTTTGGACACCCGCGCATTCTTCCCTTTAGGATCGTGTGCAGCTCTTTGTAGCTGGTCACACAAACCCCGTGCGCTTTTACGCGGTTTGACAAGCATGCATTTTGGAAAGCTGCTCCATTTCTCCGGAGTTTGTTGGGTCTCTGTCTCTCTGCTCTCCCCTCCGCCGCCGCTTCAAGACTTTGCGCTCGCGTTTGCTGCAAAGGCAAGCTGACCCCTTCTTCCCTGCTTAAGTTGCCCCGCGCGCGTGAGTTATTGGTGCGGAATCTCCCAGCCTCCCGTTCCGCCTGCCCGGCGCTTGCAGTTGCAACGCGCGCATCCCGGGTGACACTGATGGATGCGCCAATGGGGGAGATGGACAGATGTTGGGGCGGATCTAACGGCATGCAAAGCCAGAGAAGCAGAGGGAACTCGGAGCATCGGGATTGCGGGGAAATAAAATAGAAAACTCACTCATTCCTGGTACAAACAACCCGCCAGCAAAGTCAGAGAGGAAATGTTTCTATTATTATTATTATTATTATTATTATTATTATTATTATTAGGGGGTAGGCTAAGGGTTTGCTAAGCAAGCCCTTATCGCCTCTCGCAGTGGCCAGATCCTGGATCCTGGATCCTGGATCCTGCAACAGCAAACCGATGCCAATGCAATGGAGCCCAGCGACCCTGGACAAGACAACTCACCCTCTTCTGCTCCTAGGCAAGAGAATTAACATTCTCCCACGCTGGCGGTGGCAATTTCCCGAGGACTGCAAAATACTTTTGCTCTCTCTGTGTTGGTGCATGTGTGTGTCTCATCCTAAGGGACCGTCTCTCTCACCCCTCCCTTTCTTAAAAAAAAGAGGAAACCATCCAACAACAGCATATTTTTCCCTCCCCCTGCTACTCTTCAATGCAAAAAAAGAAGAGAGAGAAAGTACCTAATCCCTTCCCCCGCACAGCAAAACCCAACATCTGAAAACATCTGTACCGAGTGAGGGTCTTTGGAGGCATCCCAAAATCTTCAAAGACTAGGACAGACTGCAGTGTGTTTCTTAATTTTTTGATAAAAAAACCTTACTGTGAAAAAGTGAGATCACACTCTCCCCCCACTCAAAAAAGCACGAGATTACACACAAATTGTTATCATCATCATCATTTTTTTTAAAGAGAGGAAAATTCTTTGCTACTGATGTTTGCTGCGCTTAAGCAAAAGGATCTGGGTCTCCAGGCGCTTGCTCGGGCATTGCAGGGAGCTGTTATTAAATATCTCTCAGCCACACAAAGAAAAGAGAGCGGGGAGGAAGAGAGAGAGAAAGAGAAAGGGGGAGGGGGGGTGCAATTGGCAGTCGAGAAGGTGCTTGGCTCTACCTTCTGATCCATGTTCATAAAGCACTTGAAACGCAGTTAAGAGTCCATCCTCTCTTCTCTGGCTCCCCCTCTTCCCTCCTCCCTCCCTTCCATTCCCTCTGCCGTACCCTATTGCAAGCCAGGAACACCCAATCGAACGCGCAGCGCATCGATTCGCCAAGCGCTCTTTTGGCAAGGGATTTCTTTTTCTTTCTTTCTTTCTTCTCTTTTTTAAAAAACCCACCCTCCTAGATCTCTTTCCCCCACCAATGAACTTGGACTTGCAAGGCGGGGTGGGAGCGAGCGAGCGACTGAAAGAGCCTCTTTAAAAAAATAAAATAAAAATTTTAAGAAGTACGTGGTGTGATGTGTGGTGAAGAAGACAATCTGGGAGGCTTGTTTCTTTTTGCAATGGACCAAGCTTAGCTGGTCTTTTTTATTATTATTATTATTATTATTATTATTATTATTATTATTATTATTATTATTATTTCTCCTTCCCTTCCCCGTACTGTTTGCAAAGATTTCCTGGGGGACCTTTGCAAAGATGAGGACAGAGACGTGAAGGAAGGCAGGAAGAGCAGAGGGGGGGGAGGGGGGGAGAGCTCCTAAAGTGGATCCCCTCTGCAGCAAGAAAGAGGATTGCAAGCCAGAAACCTTGGATATATGCTTGCAGGAGCCTGAAAAAGCACCCAGCAAGGAAGGCTGGTAAGTCAGGGAAGCAGCAATGCTAGAGGGGGGCGTGAATCCCGGAGGGGCGCATGAATGCTGTGGGCCCCAGAGAGAGAAGCGATTGGAGGGGCGCTGCTGTTTCTTTCCTTTCCTTTTTAATGCTGGGTCCTGGGTGGAGTGTTTTGTTGTGGGGCAGGGGAGAGTTGCACGTGCAACCCAGCTCCTACTTATGCGTATTCGGATGCAAGTACCACCGACTCCGGCGGAACTTCTTCCCAAGTAAATCTCTCTCTCCTCCCCCCGCCCCGTCAAAAACCCCTTCCTTTACGTTGGTGGACTCACGAATCCTAAGTCCCGGGACCCCTGATCAAAGCAGCAGGGTCAAGTTTCAAAGGGGCTTGCACCCCCTAACAAGGAGTTTGCACCTCTGTTGCTGGACTCCTGCGGTTGACCTATGCTGCTTATTATTATTATTATTATTATTATTATTATTATTATTATTATTAATACTTCCAGAGATTTTGGCATGCGGAACACAGTCCTCCAGCCTAGAAAAATACTTTGCCCCTTCTGTGCTCTCTCTCTCTCTCCCCCCCCCCCGAATCCCCCGCCCTGGTGCTGCCACTGAATGGTGGGGGGGGGGGAGAGTTTAGAGGCGCCTGGCGGTGGTTGAAAGGGAAGGGAGCAGGAAGCACCCCTGATAGCAGAGCTGGGCAGACCTTCTCCCTTCCTCTCCCGCTGGCCTCCCTTGACAGATCTGCTGTCAAGGCCTGGATGACCGGAGGGCGGCCGCGTTTCAGGAGGGGTGGGCAGGCGGGAGAGGCTGCCTGGAAGAACTCTGGCTCACCCCTTCCCAGCCAACCCCCCCCCCCCGCCTGCCAGCCACCCCCATCCGCATGCCTTCCACGCACTTCCCAGACTTTACTTTGCTGGAGGAATTCTCCTCCGAGCTGGAGAGGAAGGAAGATGATGGATTTCTTATTTCTCCCTTTTGGAGAAGAAGAGAGAAGGATCTCTAAGCCACGGGGTTTTTGTTTAAGGGGGATTCTTTCGAGGGAGTTGTCTGAGAAGGGGAGGGATTGGGACCCTGGAGCAACATAGGGAGGAGAGGTCAAGAAATGGGAGCTTTCCAGGAATGCCCCCTGGGGATCTTTGGAAGGGATCTGGACTTTGGGTGGGTGGTCTTTGAAGCTCACGAGATGGGCTTTCTCTCCAAGTTAATTGATCCAGGCGGGATAAGGGGAGACCCAAAGGATGCCTTGGAGAGGTTTAGACGGGGGGCTGAGAGGGCGTTTAGGATATTGGGGGGGCGGTATCCCCATCTTTGTCCCATTGGCCTAGATCTGAGATTCCCTCCAGACCTCAGGGCTTTGCATTAGGAGCGGGATCGGAGAGCCCAACCGAGGTGGGACCCCCAAACTCCTGTCGGGTGATGGGACGAGAAGTCTCAGGTATTTTTCCTGCTCCCAAAAAGAGGTCTGTCTAGGGGGGGGGACAGGGGGTCCTGCCAATGCTGTCCTGGGGGTTCCCTCTGGTTGTGGAGGTGGATGGAAACCTAGGAGATGCAGCCCGAGCACAGTGTGTGCGTGGAAAGGTGAGTCTCACCTGTGGGACGGGACGAGGAGCCGCTCTTCCTCTCCTCCTCTGCCACTCCTGGGGGTTCAGGCTCCGGGCAGGGACTTCCATGGGATACCCAAAAGGTGGCTTTCAGAACTCTCACGCGTGGTGGCTGGGGCGAAGTGGGGGGGGGGAGAGGAAAGAAGGACGGCCCACCAGTTGGGTTGGGGAAGAGGCATGCTCCTCCCCTGCTTTCCTTGGGCAGCTTGGCATCTGAGACAACCCCCTGCCCGCTCTGCTGCAGACCGGGCACCCTCGAGATCACTCGCTCTAAGCTGATGGGCGCCGTCGAGGCTGCGGATTGAATTGAGCGGGGAGGGGACGGGTTGGAGGAGGAGGAGGAGGGATCCTCCCCCCGTCCCTCCTTGTCCCCTCCCCCTCCTCCCGGCTGCCATCTGGGGAGGGGGAATCCCCTCTCCTCCTGCCTCCCCCCTCCCCACTCCAGAGCGCTCTTCTTTCGCGCGTGGCCCTTGCTGCGTTGCTGGGCGGCTGCCGCGCGAGGCGCAAAGAGTTAAGGCGGCAGCGGCAGCTTCGGCGGCAACGGTGATGGGCGCCCCCCTCTCCCTCCCTCTCCCTCTCCCCGGCGACTAGTTGGAGTCACGCTGCGATCATCTCTTTTTCCCTTCAAGCTTTGCCTGTTGCCTCCGCCGAAGCCGAAGAAGCCGCCGCTCCCTCCGAGCGCCGCTCGCCGAGCCGTCGGAGCGCCGGGCTGGAGAACTGCAAGGCTGCGCGCGGCGCTTCCAATAGCCGGCCGGCCGCTCCAGCAGGAACCCCGGAGGGCGCTTGATGCCGTGAGCTCCCCGAAGAAGACCGGAGGAGGAGGAGAAGGAGGCGCCGCCGCTGCCGTCGGGCCGGGCTGGGGGTGGCTCCCCTCGGAAGGACTCCCCCAGAGGGCGCCTCCACAGGGCTGGTCCCAGTCCTTGCGCTCCTTGCTGCGGGGCGATCTGTCAAAGTCCCCCCTCCTTCGCTCCTTCGCTCCTTCCCTCCCTCCTTCCCGCGAGCAGCAGGGCTGTCCTTTGCGCTCCCTTCTCCGGCTGCTGCTCCTGCCTCCGCCTCCTCTTTCTCCTCTTTCTCCTCCTCCTCCTCCTCCTCCTCCTGCACATCGTGCATGCCCAGCAGCGGCGGCAGAGGCGGCAGCAACAACAACAAAAAGCTCGCAGCGGCAGCGGCAGCCCAGCCTGGAGCGGCTCTCTCCTCCGACCAGGATCGAGGGAGGCTGAAGCAACTCTGTTCGCCCCCAGCCCCCAGCCGGCCACCTCCTCCGCCACCTCCTCGCCGCCGCCGCCGCCGCCGCCGCCGCCTCCGGGCGCTGCCAGCGGACGCTGCCTTGCAACATGCCGAGGAGGAAACAGCAAGCGCCCCGGCGCGCAGCAGGTACGAGCCAGGCGCTCCCCCCACATCCTCTCTTCCCAGAATCTGCCACTCCAGGTTAGATTCCGCCCTGCACCCCGCTCCTCTCTTGACCGCTGGTTAGCCAGCCTCTCTTTCGCTCCTTCTCTCTCCCACGATTTAGGAAGCAGGGTGGGGTTGTGGGGGTTGGTTGGTGGGAATAGCCACCCTCTCAGCGCCTTACTTTTGATTTTATTGGGGCTGAGACCCTTGGATTCCGGAGCTTTGGGGCACTTTCCTGAACTGTGCATCATCTGGGTGACTTGTACAAAGAGGGCCGTTGGGGTCCTCTTTGGCTTCCCCACGCCTTCCTGGTTCCCTCTCCCAGTTTTTCATCCCAAATGTTATTTATTTATGGTTTCTTGTGCCAGAGGAGGTGGTTTGGCAGGCGGCACAGAGAGACGCTTAGGACCATGTGGATAAAATTCCTTCACCCAACTTTCTTTCTTTGCCTTTGGGGGTGACACCGAGAGAGGGGGGCACCGCCACCAGACACCCTCTTCTTTCTGAATGGGCACTTCCTTTGACACCCTCGACGCTATTGATTTCTAATTTATAAGACTAAGCTGCACAGGAAACCAGAGCAAAGGAAAAAAAGGGGAAAAAACGGTTCTGGATATTGTTAGATGGTTGTCAAGAATCTTTTTTTACATTCCTTTTTACACTTGCCAGAGTTTGTTTTTTAGCATATCCATATACTTTTCCCTTTTAACTTTTTTTTTTTTTTTTAAAGAAACTGGTCCACTTTATTTACCATCAGCAGTGCTAGCTCTTGTTAAATTTGCAAACCGGATATTTTTGTGTGTGGAAAGGCCAGGTTTGCAAAACAAATACTTCTTCCTTCCTCCATGCCTTCCTTTTAAAAACAAAACACCAAACTCCTTACCTTTTATTTTTGCAGCCCTTTTTAAGGCAAGGGGTGGGTGGAGATCTGGGTCTGGAGCAGAGTTTCCTTGGCCTGTTGCCATCCTTGATTTGATGGCTGATTGATTGCCTGTCATCCAGTTGCCTTTGATCTATTCATTCCCAATAAACCTCAATAAATCACTTGCCATGGTAACGCCAGACTCTGTATGACATCACGCACGTGGCCTGTCAGCTCTGCCAGTGCAACTTTCAGGGTTTCTGGTTTGCTTTAGTTGGGGTGGCATGGACGGAGAGAGTTGATTAGGGGAGATCTTCTTGCACTGGAAGATCCCCTCCTTACAGAGTACTGAAGGGGGGAGGATCAGTATTCTGTGGATATTTAAGTGTGGGAGATGAAGTTCTTGTAATCTTTAGGAAGCAGACATATGCAAGGTATGCTGAGTGCCCTTTGATTTTGAAGTGGTTGTCGTCCTATGTTTAATCAGGGAGTTTATCATTTCTTGTGGCAATGAGAAGGAAGGTATACTTCTCAACAGCATCTTCTCAGAAATGGCTTGGTCTACAAGATAACCAGGCAGGCAGGCAGGCAGGCTGGCTGGCTGGCTCTCATGGGCGACAAGTTTGATTTTTCTTGAAATGAATCATCATGCATGGCATACATGCATCTTAACTTAATTCCTACATATCCATTTCCCCCAAAGCATGCCTCACCGATCGCCTTCCTTTCTTGAAGTTGTGATAGGAGGAAACTCTTTGTTTCCTCCTTACAACACTTTAGCACTTTGCTCAGGAGCTGGGAAGTTAAGGAAAAGTTTCTGTTTGTAACAAACACGATGACGTAGGCACCTATCCCGTCTTTTGCCTTTCAGATGAATGTGAAGAAATGCTTGAAAGGTGAATTCAGAAGTTTCCCTTAACAATGATTAATTTCACTGGAAAGGAAATATCTTCCAGGAGGTTCAGGCCTGTTCCTCAGGGCTAAACCAAGTTTTGAACTTGCAGTGTTCAGGAAAGGAAAGTCTCCAGACCTCTGCTGGAATTGGGGTTGGGCTGTGCTTTCTGCTGAACCTTTATATTTTGAGGCATGCTTTCTTCTTTATATATATGCAGTTCTCACAAACAACTTACGATGTGTGCTGCACTGAGCAAAAGTGAAATCTCTCCTAGCTAACAACAGTGCAGATTTTGAATAAAGCTGAGCACCTTTGGCGGAAGCATTTAAATCACTTTAAAAAAATAAAATAAAAAGGAGAACTAATATAGCAGCATTTTTTTTAATGAAAAGAAAGAAAAGAGCTTTGCAATGTAAAGTAGCAGGTTATTTAAGAAATATTCATTAACAAAAAAAAGGGAGTTCGGGACTAATAGGAGATGGAAGAATGGATTTGCTCTATCAAAATGACCCGTCAAAACGACTTTGTTTCATATTTGATTTAATTGTCTCTCTCCTGACAGGCACATTTATCAATAGCTTAATGGTCAATCAGAAGTTGGCAGAGTGAATGCTTTCATTCTTTCTCATACACTTGCCTTGCCTTTACTTTATCAAAATGCCTTTGGCTAATGGATATAGGGAGTGGGGGTAGAGAATGAATGAGATCTGCTTATTTAAGGCAAGTGGAACAAAACTATGCTGTTCGTATAGGAAAAAATAGCCAAAGAGCTGCTTATTATTATTATTATTATTATTATTATTATTATTATTATTAAAAAACCATTTGATGCAGCAGAAGTTTTTTTTTAATGTTTTCTTCTCTTTTTTATTTAACAGCTGCAACTTGTAAGGTCCGTGACTGCTTTTGTGGTATACTCAGAGCGATGACAAATTTATTGCTTTGTACTGATAGAGCAAAGAGGAGAAAAAACGGGGGGGGGGGTAGAGGGAGAGTATGTGTGTTGGAGAGAGGAGGCATACACATTACATATCCCTTGATTCGTCACTCAGGAAATCCAGTCTCCAGCAACCTTGAGAATACTCTAGGAAAAAAAAAAATCCCCCTCCAAACTGAAAGGTCCGCTCAGCCATAAAAAAAGAAAAGTTGTTTTGCCAGCTTCATTAGTGTTCACCTAATTAGCTGTAAACCTGATGGATTCCTGACAGCTTTAATGATTGGAGATGACAAGCTCCACGCAGTGTCATCCAGCGGAATTAGGTTTGGAGCTAGTTTGATGTAATCAAGTTGATATTACACAGTCCTGGTTGCCTTTAGTTGTGCATTAACTCAATTTTCTGCTGCAGGTGACAAATGGGCTTTGGTACCTGGATAATCATGTCATAGGAATTAGGGCCCTCGTAATGGTCTGGAGTTGAATAACAACAACAAAGGACTCTCGGCAGCGTAGAGAGAGCTTGCAGCAGGTATTGCAGACAGGTGCGCAAATCCTTCATGTCTAGCCCAAGTGTGAACACCACAAGGGAGAAGACTAAAGCTGTCTTGAAGAATCAGAGAAATCTGTAAAAATGATGGTGTCTGTTTGTTTACTTTAGGACGGGTTGAGTAGGGTGGATGAGAGTAGAGGGGATGGAGCCACTGAACGGGGTTTCTAAGAGGTACCAAAAGGTTTTATTTGGATAGCATCCCCCCCCCCCGAGTTTTCATCATTTAAGTTGGGAAATGGTGTGTGCTGAGAAGGGGAACAGCATTTATTGCTGATTAGGAAAGTGTGGAGATTCTGCATTTAACAGAGGCCATTCTAGTTCATGCAAGCCATAATTATCTCACTTGGAATTACAAGCTTCCACATATTGCTTTAAAAAAATAAAATCTCCCTTTTTCAAAGATTGAGAAAAGATTATTGCTGTTTCCTTTTCAGGTGGGGTTGGACATGATGGCTGGGAATTGTAAAGGTCCCCTAGAAGTGCTTTCAGACTGCCATTATAATACACATTGAACTCAGTGGGGCTTGTTTCTGAGTAAGCATGTATAGGGCTGTGTGCAGCTCACCTTGGTGTTGTTATGGTGGAATTAGAGATTTCTCGCTTTGCACCCTGAGGATGTTGCCACCCCACCTTCAAACAATAAGGCAGAGCAAATCTGATCTGAGGCCTGGAAAAATTACAGCCAAGGCTTCAGGTGTGATCCAGAATACTTAACACCAATGGGAATTATGTCATGGATTTCAGTGCTATGTGGATTCCACCATCAGCTCTGCAAAATATGCTTTATTTTCCACAACTGTACATGTAGTTCTATTAAAATCCTTAAATTGACTTCTGCTCCTGAAAAGGACTTAAGTCAGCAGGAAAACGTACAAATAGAAATAGATGGATTTTATTTTACTTCCCTCCCATGGAAACCTCTTTGGTTATCAGAGATCACAGTGAAATTTGCAAGTTCTTATAGCCTTGGTGGCGGTAGGAGATAATCTGCCATACAGGCTGAATTATAATGCTTAGGTCTTCAGGTGAAATCTAGAAATTGGGAATATGAGTCCAGGAAGTTGAGTGTAACCCCTAAAAAAAGTTTGTACACCACAAGTAGTGTGTGTGTGTGTGTGTGTGTGTGTGTGTGTGTAGAACTGCATGCTGTGATAAAGTAAACTCTCTTCCTGAGTCCCTCCAGCCTCAGCCTCTGGGACTTTCCTTTGCTTACAAACCTGCCACATATTTCTCTGTGGGGCACAGAGTCTTCTTAGCTGACAAAATGATTAGTTATGGTTAAGGTTGTCCTTTGCAGCCCCTTACCCCTCAAAATAAAATTTAAAAGTGTGGGAAACAATGAGCAAAAGGAGGTGAGGGAGAGAGTGGAGCGTAAACGTTTGAAAAAGGAAGGAAATCCTGATTCCATTGAATGGCTTGTTGGGAAAGGGAATTTTCTAGAATCAGCTGCCACTGCTCCCATTAGCTTGACAGCTGTCAATTAGCCCTTCAGTAGTCTCCTGGGCCACAGTTTATTGCGTGCAGTTGATGTTGTCATTTTGTTCTCCGTTTTGCCTTGAGCACTATGATGAGCTGGAGTGAAATAGTCAATAACTGATGTATCAGCAGTTATTTCTTAAATTGGCTCACAAGTCTGCATTTCCCCCCTTTTTTATAGTAAAGATTGTTTTGTAAAGTGATTAGAATGAATTGTGACTGCTACAGGGTTATGGGAAATGTGGTCTAGCTTGGGGGGGTGTTAGAAGGATTATTTTTGGTGCCTTTTTTTTTTTGGTCTAGGCTGTTTTCAGGATCAGTGTGAATGTGAATGCATTAAAGGCAAGAGAGGGGAAGAGAGCGCACGACCGAGAGCATCTTCAGAGGAAAGTGCAAAGGAAATTGTGAAGGGTACAAGCTGCACACTTAGATGCATGCATATGGAACAGTGAAAGTGCGAATAAAAATAAATTTATTTGCCATTGAGAGAGGGGGTGGGTGGGAGAGAGGGAGAGAGTCTGCCCTGTAGCTTTTTACATAAACCTTGCAAGCATCGCCTCAAAACTGTGCAGCAATCCATATTTTAACCCGTTGTTTTGGCCAGTCTGAAGACAATCCTAGCTACAGCGATTCCATTTGCAAATTCTTAATATTAGACCCACTGTCTTTCAAGACAAAAAATAAAATAACAAGCAAACCAAAATGCCTCAACGTTATTCAGGAAAGTAGGTGTATGTTTGCGCTCTAACAGTGGGCTATAAAGCAACAGACTTAAACCTTACATTATTTACAAAACCATTTAGTATCATGTTCAGGACCACCCACTTCCAGGTATTCAAGGCTTTGAATTCTTTCCATTTATTCTGTTGCACCCCAAATTGGGGTTTTCTCTGTTGAAGGATTAGAGTTTTCCTATTTTAAAATAGAAAGAAAGAAAGAAAAACCCTGAAGGTGAATACAATATATTGTATTTAATAACAATGATATGGACTGGTACATCCAGACAGATAATATGCAGTTGTAATTAGACCGAATAGACAGGCATTCATTTTTAAATTTTTTGACACATGCATAAAATAGTCATATAATAAGATAAGATGACAATTTTATGTTAGGTTGATAAAGTGTCCCGATACATGCATTTAAATGTCTGTAAGCCCTTTTTTATCCAGACAGATTAATTCTAGTTTTTCAGCATTTGCAGAGTCATTAAATTAATTTCCAGAATCCCACTAAACAAGTGAATTTTTGTGTGTTTCACTTACATACAGGGGTGGAGACTGGAATCATTGTGGTTAGGCTTTTTTGTTTGAGTATTTCTGCATTGAAAACAAAGTAAAGAAAGAAAGAAAGAAAGAAAGAAAGAAAGAAAGAAAGAAGAGAGATATTCTCCACAAAGAGAAGACTTAATCCCCCCCTTATATAAGATTATTTTGAAGGACAGCATAGAATTTATTGCCAGTAAAGTTGCTATCTAAAAAGGACAGGAATATATATATATATATATATATATATATATATATATATATATATATGCAAGGATGTGTTTAGCTACCCATAATTTTGCCAACGAAAGATGCTTTAAGTTCCTTGGAGATGGGAAGAATTCATCAGCCGTGTAGAGTCGTATGTCCTTAAGGGGGGGGGGGAGCAGAGACTTCATCAAAGGGATCCTGAACGCTCGCCAGCATTATACACCATCTCATTAGCTTCGTTACAAGGGGAGGGGTGGCTTTACCCAAATAATGAACTTGAAGAATAATTTATTATTTCATATTGCGAGGTTACATTCCAATTAATCAGAGTTCTCTTTCCTTCGCTTACAAGAAAGTCTTTAGAATACAGGTGAGTTCTCCACTGCAGCAATTCTGGCAGATTCTACCATAGGGAGGAAGGTCCTTTCCTCATTCCAGAATGCCACCAACACACTTCTTCATTTTAAACCAGCCAGTGAAAATACAACCGAACTTGACCGTTCTTGCAATAATACTAAGGTTGTGGTGGTGGTTGTCATTTAAAAAGTTATTTGCTGTAAGGGCCTAATTTGTGTGTGTGTGTTTTGCTGATCCATGTTGGCTCTCAAATAAAAGCTTCTTTTTTTAACAAGTTTATAGCACAAATCAAGAGGTCAAAAGGGCAGCTGCATAATCCTGCTCCGAAGAGATGTAACATAATGTACGAAGTGATGGACCAAACTCTGGCCCAGCACCACACATTTCTGTTGTTCGTTTTCTTTCAATATTCCATTTCCATCATTAAGCTGGGCCCTCTCTCTCTCTCTCTCTCTCTCTCTCTCTGGATCTTCTGTGTTCTTTGTAGGATGCAGGTTGCATGAAACAGGCCATTTTTTAATGAACAATTTAATGTAAATGGGTTCTGAATTTAAATTAATATTAATGAAGCTTTGAGTGAATTTATTTTGCATACACAAAGAGTTGTAACTCTTTCACCCAAACACTCTTGTCTGGATCTGCTAACACATTTGATGGGCAGGCTGGTTAGCTTTTAATTTTGTATGTGTTTGTGTATTATTGTGTGTGTGTTTTTAATCGATTATACCACTTTGGTCTTGCTCTTAGCACAGCATCAAGCAGAGCATCCTCTTGGTTTAAACACACACACATACACCTGTGCTCATCTTTGCAGTTTACATTTTTTAGTAACTCTTGTCTTTCTCTTCCTCTTCCTACAATTTAGACTTTAGTCATGCATTGATGCCTTGGGAAATTGATTCGAACATTAGT